>NC_136061.1:733629833-733644833 GCF_964261635.1 Lissotriton helveticus | reverse complement strand
TTTCTTTATTTTTTAAGCAATTATTTATTATTGTGATTGTGTTTCAAAATTTAATAACATTTCTAACATTTCACTGTCTGAAATGTCGTCATTTTCATTGAACATAGTTTGTAATCTCTGAGGGTGTAAAATGTCCTCATTTTGAAGGAGGTCATCTACTGCTTGCACACATTGCAGTAGTTCTTGGTCCCAAGTTTCATCCATAAATTCTATATAATTTGGATCAATTAATTCTTGGCTGCTCTCTTGCAGGACAATTTGAAATGAAACTTTCTGTTCGCCTTCCATGTTGCCTGAAATTTGGATAAAAAAAATATATATTAGTAGAGATAGGGCACTGTTGGGATTAATTTTAGATGGGTAGTTTTTATCAGTGAATTTATCTTTGGGCAGTGTATAGTATCAGAGTGGAAGTAGGAATATAAAAAAGTGTATGTGATTTAACGCAAGTAATTTCATAATTATACTAGAGAAACCTAACTCCATCCATAACTATAACAGAGAAGTCTATCTAAATCTATAACTACTACAGAGGGATAGTATATAACTATCAGAAAAAGTTTACCATATTAACTTTTGGTGCACAATATACTTCAGTTTTAAAAATAACAACTTACCTTTACAAAGTGATTAGTGAAAATCCAATTGAAATGTACAACAAGAAGTAGTAGTCAAAATGGCTGTGTTTCCTTCTCTTCCTTTATATATATTCAGGTATATAACCAATCAAATGTCAGGTAATAAAAGTAGAAAATGAAAGTAACATTTTCATTGGTTGTCAATTCCAACACTTCAGATGTGTTTTGAGAAGTAATTTACCTCACGGTATTTAGAGAGGTCTACAGGCTAAATGGCTAAATGGAATTTCAATCAAATTTGTGAAAATGATAGGGATTGGTATGTAGTATGAGCTAATCTATATTTGGTGAGAGTGTCTCCAGTCGTTTTTCTGTAAATTACTTTCCCACCTTTTTTGATGGTGCGCTTCCCGGGGAGCGCCCCGGTACGCGAACTGGCGAGCGCCCCGGTACACGAACCTGAAGCGTTACGGGAGTCCACCATTTTGTGTTTCGGTCGACTTAAGATACAAGATGGAGGGCAAATAATGTTCAGAATGGGTAGAAGGGGGCACGGTAGACTTATCTTGACCCCCTAGGTTTTCTGAGGGTGGCTGAGGAGGCTTATATGTGCGAAAAAAAACATTTTTTTAAAACATTTCGCGAGGTTAGCTTCCGGTTCGCGTACCGGGTAGCGCCCCGGGGAGCGTACTTTGTTGAAAATTAGTGAAAAAAGTTAGAGAAAAATAATAATTGTGAGTGATCAGATGTAGGGTAGCTCTGAGAAGAGCTTTTGGGTTTATGGTACATTTAGGTACTTATAAGTAGGTACCAATGCACAGTCTTACATTCAGAATGAAAATTCTGTTGCCCTCATCTGAGAAGTGAACTCCATCTCCTCTGTAGATATCTTGCATGTAGTAACGCAAGTTATTGTTGTACATGGAGCCCATTCCATGGTCTCTCATGTAAGCTGAAACAGATTTGTTTACATGCTTCCTCGACTTCTCAATTTGTGGACAAAATTGGATTGACCACCTCCATTTCTGTCTTTGGCATATATTTGAATATACCAAGGCAGTTTGAGGAAAAAGTGCCATCAATTGCTCAAAGGTGTCCTTTAAAAGCATTTCCAGACCTACCCCAGTCAAAGTGCCCAAATCATTACCTCCACAGTGCACAATTAACTGGTCAGGTCTTGGCAAATGCATAAAGGTTTTCACCAATGGTATCAATTGGTGACATTTTAATCCTCTGTGGCCAAACCACTTAATTTCCACATCTTGTAAATTGAGGTTAGGTAAATTTCTGTTCTCAGCATACCTCTGAGCCCAATAGATGTAACTATGTCCAACAATCTAGACAGAAAACATGGTGAGAGAAAGTTCTGCTGCAGTCAGATGAAGTGTGGCAATGAAATGGCAGTTGAAAAAATGAGAGTGTAAAATGAAAAAAACTGTGGAGTTTCTGTGTTAATGAAGCAGTAACAGTGATTGGTGGATTTTGATTGCTGAAAACAGAATGTTTGGGTGCATGGATGAGTTCTTTGAAAGATGTATTTTGAGTGGTCAAGAAAAAATCATTAAATGAAAGAATGCACTGGATATGCAGGTGCACTGAGAGTTCAGAGTTCAATTGAAACATTGTTGTGTGGACTTGCAAACACCAGAGGTCTTCCAAGAGGTGGTTGCTAGGCAGAGAGGGCAGAGGGGGGAAGGGTTTTGATTTGAAAAAAGTGAGGGAAGAGTTTTGATTGGGTGACATGAGAGATGTGTGAAGAATTACAGCATTTCTGTGCTTTTGATAGCTGCAGACTCTGGAGTGCATACCTTTTGCTCTGCTGAAGACAAATTGGTGTGTTTCTGAGACTGTTTTGAAACTCAAAGTATTTGCTAAGGTGAAAAAAGATTTCTTTAATTTAGATAGAGAATAGTGTGCTTTAAGGAGAAAATTATGAAGAAAGTTGTGTTTTTCAAATGTTGCTTTGTCTCAAGTGTTTTACAAATAGATTTTGTTTCTTTGAGAAATTGTAATTGGAAAAAATGTGAAGTATTAGTACTGACAGGGTTTTTTGTGCATAAGAGCTGTGGAGTGTTTTCAAATTATGACTTGAAAATCGTTTTTGAGGAAAAGGAATGGTTTTAAAATTTATGACAAGGACATAATGGTGTATGCTTCTTTATAAGGCAATTGAGTGTCTCTGATGTTATTTTTCCCATTTTAATGTAAGACCTTTCCCTGTGGAGCAAATTGCTTGTAAATATGCTCCCACCTGTGCATGGCAAATTTAGATTTTGAATGTTTGCGTTACATAGCCATGTTAAAAGTGACCCAAACATGCTGCAAAGGCAATCAAAAAACGCTTTCATGTGTCTTAAGGACATTTTAAGTCATTTCCCCATGTGGAGTGTTTTCAAATTATGACTTGAAAATCGTTTTTGGGGAAAAGGAATGGTTTTAAAATTTGACAAGGACATAATGGTGTATGCTTCTTTATAAGGCATTTCAGTGTCTCTGATGTTATTTTTCCCATATTAAATTAAAAGACCTTTCCCCGTGGAGCAAATTCCTTGTAAATATGCTCCCACCTGTGCATGGTAAATTTAGATTTTGACTGAGTTACATAGCCATGTTAAAAGTGACCCAAAAAAGTTGCAAAGGCTTTAAAAAAACACTTTCATGTGCCTTAAGGACATTTTAAGTTATTTCCCCGTGGGCAGTGTTTTCAAATGATGACTTGAAAATCGTTTTTGAGGTAAAGGAATGTTTTTAAAATTTATGTGCGCCATATGCCCCCAAATTTCTTTTTCAGGGGTGCAGCAGGGTGTTCTTGAGACACCCCTGCACCCTTGGAAAAATTCCTAATTTGCGATGAGCTAATTGCTAATTGCAAATTGCACCTTCATTGCTATGGGCCTCCTGGCCCATGGCAATGAATGGGTAATTTGCAATTAGCAATTTGCTCATCGCAAATTAGGAATGGTAAAGAATCGCTATTTATTCCTTAAAATTCGCTATTTAGGAAATGCAAAATAGTTTGATGATACATATGGCGGTTCATCTCCAACAAGATAAGAAGCTTAGGGATAGATTTATGATGACTGGCGCATCACCAGGGATGTGCCAGTCATCCTGCGCCGCTGTTCCGCCACCCATGGTGTGCTGCATTTACAATGCGGCGCACCATGGGGCAAAAACGGCACAGATGCGTGACGCATCTGTGCCGTAAAGGTGGCGCATTACTTGAGTTGTATCGCAAGTGCGATGCAGCTCCAGCAAGGCTCAGGGGTGCCCCATCTCCACAATGCTGCGTCAAGACCTATGCCTGCTTCAAGCAGGCGCAGGGTTTTGACGCAGCTTTGTCCTATCTGATTGTAAATTCGGCACACCATGGGTGGCAGAGCAGCGGTGCACGTTAACTGGTGCATCCCTGGGGATGTGCCAGTTAACATAAATCTGCCCCTTTACATTTAAGTATGTGCAGGGGACACAGAGTCGGTGAGGCTTATCCAAGGTTAAGAAGAGATGAGTCCTGTTCACTGAAAAATTGGACATAGGCTTCACCTCCTCAGCATCGCTGGACATGGCTAAATAATAGCTGCAAAATGTTACTCTTGTTAAACAATTTTACTATTATAATCTCTGAGATTTGTCTCTTACTCTGCAACATCTCATTGTTGTTATCTTTCTTTAAAGATAAAGACAACATCAACATGAGCGACAATCAGCAATCAGTTGATTTCGACCTCATCATTGAACTCGTAATTGAAACATCAGTGGATGTTGATCCCTTGGCTGATTTAAATCCTGAGGATGAAGAAGAACGTGATGAGGATGCAGATTTGTCAGAATTGTATGACATAGGATGGGAAGCTGACGTGCTTGAGCCTATGGAACTATAAACATTTATTTTAAAAATTTATAATAAATAAAAAGTAAAAATGTAAACTGTTTAATTTAAAAATAAAGACACCTTCAAAAACAGGTTATGTGTAGTGTCTTCAATAAAATATTAAAATATGCTCATAAAATTAGATCAGATTCACATATAAAACAGCACAGGTAAAATTAATATAAATTCCATTTCTTTTCTGCTATTTCTGTATTCTAAATTTGCCAACCACTAAAAAATCTTCTATGTAAAAATGTCAAGTAGTGTTTTAAGTTTTTGATTACTGTTATTGATTTACTGTTGGGTAATAGTGGTAATTAAAATGTTTTATTATATTTTACCACAGATTCAACTGCAGATCATTTCAAGATTTCAGCATGCCAACCAAAGAAAGACTGAGAGAGGCTGCAAAACGTCAAAGACAGCAGGTCAATGAAAAAAAGCAGCAGTCCTCTAACAAAAAGATTTGTCAAGTCACCAAGAAAGCACCGGGTAAGAGTACAAAAACATTCATAAGAAATATCTGTAGTAAAACAAATATTACTACAGAAAATGTTTCAGTCCAGAAAAAGAGAAGCAATTCAAACGGAAAGGAAAGGCCAATGAAAAATGTTACTGCTAGAGCAAGAGATAACTCTGCATGATAGTAGAAGGAAACCACAGTTTAGGGACATTCGTAAACGAATGTTCCGCAACAGGATAATTGGCAATTTGTTAAAAAATATTAAGAAAGGTCAACAGAAAGTGGTTTTTTATAAGAGAAAAAAAATAGTTCAGAAAGTTATTGATCAGGCATTTGAAATTAAACGTAAGTTATTTATTTTGATAATCAATAGAATTAGGAAGCTAAACAAGGCAATTTATGATTTCAAAAGAAATAGTAGATGGAAGAGAATAGTTAATCGTAGTAATTTTTGTGAAGTTTTTTCTGGAGAATGGATGCATAGTTCAAGCTGTGAGGCATTTTTTAATGAGGAGAGTTATTTCCAGGATAATGATTTGGTGCATGCAGTTGACACCAGTGGTCGAGCTTATGAAGTGAAAGATGGTTGTCCAGTTGAAAAAGAAAAACTTGTGACAACAGAGATAGAAGAGGTGTTAGGTAATGAGGTTTTAGGAAGACGTCCTAAGGGTCCTGTGTACACCTGGAAGTGTAGTAGTATTTGCAGTGTGCGACAGGATTCCATCAATTTGCTTTGTGATTTTGTACGGTCATTTAATAAGAAAAGTTTGAAGCAGAAAATGAAGTTGTTGCAAGAATTAGATCCTTGCAGAGTGAGAGAAGTGACAGGTTTGCATGGTCATTCACTGGCTTGTCTTTCCAGGAGAGTATGCCAGAGTGTTTTTCATCATTTCAGGATGCTAGCAGTGCATCATAATAAAGTGAGGAAATTAGTTAGAATGTTGTATTATGCTAAGAGTCCAGCAATTATGCTTAAACAATTATGCGCTGCTCTTTTGCATGGTTCTGAAATAGATGTGAAGAATATATGTGAAGAAATTGAGTTTTGTTACTTTGGAAGTAAAGAGGAGAATGTTGAAATTGACCAAGAAGAAGCGGGTAATGTGGAAGATAGTGTACAGGTTTCCAGTACAGATAATTTCCAGAGGGAAATTGCGACGTTTGAGGTGAAATCAAGTGAGAGGCCAAATTTCACTTGTGTGTGTTGTCGACGCACTTATTATAAGAATCAGACTAAGTTAGTGGATTTATATGCAAAAAGGGAAAATAATAGTGAATGGAAGGATTTCACAACATACTTGATGGTAGAAAATTGTTTTGATTTGGGATTGGATCAACGTGTGTGTACTTATTGTTGTAACAAATTAAATCAAAACCAGATGCCTGCTAGAGCAGTTCATAATAATCTGGAATTGGTTGAGATTCCTTCTGAATTGAAGGATTTAAATACTTATGAATCTATTTTGATTCAAAGTATCCATCCCTTTCAGGCTATTGTAAGAATGGAGCCAAAGACAGGGAAATTGCCTCCATCAGATTTACAGAGAGGATTAAAGGGAAGAGTTGTTTATTTGGCTCTAGATTTGAAGAAAAACATTAACACAATTGGAGTAGAAAAAGTGGAAGAGGAACCTCTGGTTATCTTAGTTAATGGGGTTCCGACAAAGAATAAGAAAATATGGCAAGATTTAGTGGATGTTAGAAAGTTAAAAAGGCAACATTGTATTTGAAAAAAATAATAAATACTATAAGAATGTATATGTTGCAGAAGAGGAAGTAAGTGAGGAAGAGGATAGCGATTTGTGTGCTGGTCAAATTGAGAAAGTAGAACCCTGTACTAGTGAAGAAATATATGAACATTATAGTGTTCATCCTTTGCATTCCAAGGAAGTCATGGGGAATGCTATTGAGTTGTTTCAAATGAAACAAGCCAAAGGGAGTCCCATTAGTGTTTGGGAGGAAAGTTTGGAAGCTCGGTGTTTCCCACAGCTTTTTCCAACAGGTCAGGGAGGAAGATATGATGAGCGACCTCATCAAATTCCTGCTTCTGAATACCGGACTTTGCGATTGTATGCAGGAGATGCTAGGTTTCGACAATGCATTCCCTATTTGTTTCATCTCCTGTTTGAAAGCGATCTGTCTGGACTGTCATATGCAGTGAACCACATCTTGAAAAGTGGTATACACATGCAAAACATCTCGGCAAGTGACTTTATGGATAAAGTCAATGTCCAAGACAGTATTTTGGATTCTCACCTGATTAATCTCATGGCGTGTCAGCGTGGTACTAATGATTACTGGTACCGTCGTCATGGTGATTTAAAATGTATGCTGAGGAACTCCCACATGGTTCCTCACTCTGAGCTGTGCCGAGTATGGCTGGGAAGACTTACTTGAATTTCTACGAGAGGCAAATGGAAACATCGAAAACATCGAATTCAAGACACCCGGAGAACTGTGCTCTTTGGATCCAGTCAATGTATGCAGGTACTTCAATCATAGATTTGAAGCTATGATGTCTTTCATCATGAATAAGAAGAATCCACCTCTTGGAGAGGTGTTGGATTTCTTCTGGAGAAAGGAGTACCAAGCAAGAGGTGCTCCTCATATACATATGTTGCTGTGGATCAAGGATGCACCTAAATTTGGAACGGATCCAGAAGACTCGGTGATGAGTTTCATACAACAGTATTCTACGTGTGCTGTTCCAAACGCAAAGGAGAAGAAAAGCCTAAGAGAAAAAGTTCTACGTTTCCAAAGCCATCGATGTGGAAAGTACTGTCGTCGTAAATTCCGAAACAAGGACAAGTTCTACACCAAATGTCGTTTCGGCTTTCCACGACCGGTGATTTCTAAAGGAAGAGTAAACAGTTTGATGTCTTCGCTGCGACATAATGTGATGAAGAAATCACCTAAAAACACATACAATTTGAAGAGGAACGAAGAGTCCAAGTACATCAACGACTACAACCCGGTGATTTTGTCCATGTGGAATGCTAACATGGATATACAGTTTGTGGCTGATAACTGTATGGCTGTGGCTCGGTATGTGACATCTTACATCACCAAAAAAGAGAAGACAGAATTGAAGGATATGTGGGAGGACATTTCCCATGAAAAGAGCCTCAGCAAGAAGTTGTACAGTTTCAGTCTGAAGATGTTGTCGCATCGAGAAATCGGAGCTTACGAATGTTCTGACCGGTTGTCTTCAGCAAGTCTCTATGCCAAGTCCAGGAGTATCGTTTGGGCGAGTCTTGGTCTTGCTGCAACGCGTAATCGAGTTCTGAAACCTGTGCGGGAAATTGAGTATTTGGCGGAAAAGGAGCCAAACAGTACCGACATTTTGAAGACCAACATGTTGGATACATATTATCCAAATCGAAGCAGTCACCTCGAGAATGTTTGTCTGTATGAGGTTCTTCAAAATTACATATTCAAGAGGAACATCAAAGAAGATACTGAGAAAGGAGTGTATGCTGTAATAGGAAGTGAGGGATGTCTGGTCAAGCAAAGAAAATGCCACTTGGTAAACCATCAAAAATTGAGTGGCGAATCTCCTGGAAAAAAAGAGTTTTTCTATTTAGCACTTTTGCAACTTTTCAAGCCTTGGCGTGCAGAAGAGGAACTGCTTGGAGATTTCCTCTGTTACGAAGACTCTTTCAATGCTGCCAAGGAGACCATAGAATGTCCTGCTTTTCCCAAATATGTAGAAATGTTGAATGCGGAAATTGAGCAGGAAGCAACGATTGCAGCCGAGATTGCCAGAGACAGTTCTCAGGACAGTCAGAGTTCTGCTTCATTGAGTCAGGATCCACTAGGAGGACCTCTTATCGAAAATGAAGCTGCCACTGCTATGAATGAAGTGGAAAGAGCCATGGCACATGCTCAGGAGGATGCGGTTAACTTAGAAGAGTTGGAAAGACAACTCAACGTTGAGCAGAGGAAAATATATGATGAAGTTACCATGCAAATTGATCATGGATTAAGTCATGACAAGAAAGAGTGCTCATGTACGTCGTTGAAGCCTGTCCGACTGTACGTGAGTGGAGAAGCGGGAACTGGAAAAAGTTTCCTTATTAAAGCAATTTCATGTTATTTGCAGGAAAGGACAGAGTCATCGCTGTCTTGTGTTGTCACCGCTCCAACTGGACTGGCAGCACATAACATTAAAGGGATTACTTTACATCGTTTACTGATGCTGCCAGTGGAGCATGACAACAAATTACAATATCACAAGCTATCTGGAGATGCTTGTTTTGAAGTTTCAAGAATCTTGAGGAAAATGAAACTTCTTATCATTGACGAAGTAAGCATGGTTTCCAATGTCATGCTTGCCTTTGTGCATTTGAGAATGCAAGAAGTTCTCAAAACAGAGTATGATGTGTTATTTGGTGGCAAACACATCATTGTTTTCGGAGATCTTCTGCAGCTGACACCAGTGAAAGGGCAACCTGTGTTCAAAATGCTCACGCATGAAGATACCAGGAAGTGCCTAGGGAGCATTGGCAACGTCAATATATGGTTAAACTTCAATTATGCTGAACTGCGTGAAAATATGCGTCAGGCGAAGGATGAAGTTTACAAGACTATTCTACAAGATGTTAGAATTGGAAAAGTGACCGAGCATGGGAAAGAAGCTTTACATGCACGATTACTGTCAAATTTATATCCAGAACAAGATGTTGTGCCTGAGAATATTTTTCAGAAAATTACTGAGAAGAAATCTGGAATATGTTTGATGCCAACTCTTGCAGAATGTGCCAAATTCAACAACAAAATGTTGCATTTAGAAAAGCAAGAGATTGTGAAACTGGAAGCTATTGACAGAGTAGAGCATATGGGATCAACAATTATTTTGTCTGAGAATTTGAAAACAAAATTGGATTCATTAGAGAAGACTATATCTAAAACTGCAGGTTTTGAAAAGACTCTGAATGTGTGCTTGAACTGCCGTATAATTTTAAGAAGGAATTTACATGTTGAAAGAGGTCTGGTAAATGGATCAATGGGTAATGTTGATTTTGTAAAATACAGAAATAGAGATGGAATTGAATTTTTAAAAATTAAATTTGATGGCATTGAGGAAGTACAGCTAATTGGTCGTTGTTCTGCTAGATTTTTGCTTGTAAAAGACTTATATGTTCGCCGTAAGCAGTTTCCTGTTTGCTTGGCATATGCGTTGACAATCCATAAATCGCAAGGTTTAAGTGTAGACAGTGCATTGGTGAATATTGGCAGTTCTGTGTTCAAGGAGGGTATGGCATATGTGGCATTGTCACGAGTTAGAACTTTATTGGGATTGTACTTGATTGAGTGTGATGTCACAAACATTTGTGCGGATCTAGATTGTGTTAAGGAATACAATAGGTTAAGAAGAGAGTATAGTATGCGCCACATTTGCCTCAATATCCTTTGTTTGAGAAACGTGTGGTAGGCCGGAAACGAAGAAATGTGACCAATACTGGGGAGGTTGTAGCAAAAAGACGAAAAGTCGATGAACCTGAAATTATAAGCAGAAACAAAAAGGATTCTGTTGAAGATGTTGTTGGTTTTCAATTTGAAAACAGTTCTGGTGTCAACTGCTATGCTAATGTAGTGGTTAATGTTTTGTTTTCTCTAGAAAATGTAAAAGAAGAGATTGTGGTCAATTCTGATCAAAGATTTTGCAGTTTGTTAAATTCTGTGTTAGAGAAATGTAGCACTGATAGAACAAAAATAGAAAGTGTGTCTGAAATTCGAAATCTGTTAGACAGATGTTCAGGCCAAACACAATTCTCTCAAAATATTCAGCAAGATTGTCAGGAGTTTTTAATGTATATGCTTGATGTATTGCATGCTGAAGGTGTAGATGTAGATCAGCTGTTTGGGCTTTCTTATCAATGGCAGCATGACTGCGAGAACTGTAGGGTATCAAGTACTACTAGTGTAGACTCAGAAAGATTTATATATTTAACTTTGCCAGACAGTAAATCAGTCTCTTTTAATAAACTAGTAAAAGCAGCTGATCACAACATGGAGTGTAGCCAATGTAAATCTGAAATGATGTCCACATTATTTATACGAACATATGGCCAGTATGTTATTTTAATGTTCCAACGATGTAGGCCTGATGAAACAAAATTGACAACTTTAATTAAAAATGTTGTGGCTTCACAGTTGTCAATATCAGGAAGGACTTTTGTAACTGCAGCAATTATATATCATGACGGTCCTTCAATAACATCAGGACATTACACAGCTTATTTAAAGTCTAGAAATGGCTGGTCATTCTGCAATGATTCTGTTTTAATTTTCAAAAAAAAATTGCCGTATGACCTTAAACTCTTACCTGGTGTTTTTAAAACCAAAATTTTAGGGAAAGAATCTCGGGATGTGCTCTGAGGAATTTCAAGAAGTTCTAATGGCTCCTACACGATTTGGCCTTGAGGATAAGTGTAGTTCAGAGACATAACTTCTAACCATAAGACTGGACGTCATGGAGAAATAAGTGCACTTTGAATGAGTTCAGAAAAACTATTTCTTTTTATAAGCTAATTGAAGCAGCCAATTAAAACATAGAGTAGAGGGAATGTAAGTCTGCAATGCTGTCTACTGTTTTACATTGCTTTGTGATTAAAAGTGATGTAGAGAATTAAATAATTGTAGTAGTCATAGAGATAGTGTAAGTCTGCTTCATAGTAAGCAGTATCAGTGTCATAGGAAATGTAGAACATGACTGAGCAAGAAGGGGAAGATATTACTAGTCCAGGATTGTGAAAATGATCTTCAACATTTTAATTGTGAAAGTTGCGGAAATACAACATGACGGGATTGGCTTACAAGAATTCTAAGAGTTATAAATGGCTCAGACATGATTTGGCCTTGTGGAAACGTGTGGTAGAGAGCAAGAAGTCATTTAGTGTATGTAACATGTTTTTCAAAACGATGGAGGTTTTCTTTCAGAAAGTGGCGGTCTGAAAGTAATAACAGCACAACAGAGTGTAAGCTGTTCATAGGACATCCTTCGACGTCATGGAAAGTAAGTTAACTTTAAGGAGTTCTGAATTCTGATTTGTTATGTTGTATGGGTTTTTTAAACACAATCATTTTGATTGTGTTTTTTTTCCCCGCTGTTATATGATGAATACCTTCAAGTCATTGTTTTTAGTGAAATTTGATACATTCTGTGAACAGCAAAAATAAACCATTTAACATGTATAATTAATTCTGTACTGTTTGCATTTATGATGTACATTTAGAACTGTGTAGGAGGCATGGAGAAGGAGAGGCTTCTGTAAGTGTCAAAGTTGTTGCATACAGTGCTTATATTCTACGTAGTCTTTCATATGATAGACTACATTTCCGCAATGAGATACCTAAGCAAAGGAAACACAGGTGATGATTGTGGAATGAGCAAAAGAAATTTCACGTTTTTCAATTATATTACCTGTGTTTCCTAACATTACACATCACATTGTGTAGATGAGGTTTAGGCCTGTTCCTGGAGACAGAGGAGGTCTGACATTTGTTCAAGAGTGCAGTGGACATGACTCACTTCGTTGGTAGGCCTCCACATGTATTATCTCCTCTGTATTCTTCAACAAACCTAAATTCCATCTGCAACCCTGAGTAGGACTTACCTGAAACAAATCTGTGCATAGGTTACACCTTATTGGCATCTTGAAACAATCATTTAAAATGTTAGGGTCAGATTTATGGTGGCCGTGCGCCTCTTTTGCTCCATTGTGGGTCACTTTTGTGTAAAAGATGCACCATGTTGCAAGATAGGTTTCAGTTCATCTCCAGCAAGATACCATCAGTTTAAAATGTATATAATTAGCACTGTGTAGGGGGCATGCAGAAGCTGAAGCTTTTGTAAGTGTCAACGTTGTTGCATGCAGTGCTGCAGTTCTGGGTACTGTTTAATATGCTGCACTACATCTGCACTATGAGATACCTAAGCCTAGGCAACACAGATGATGTGATTGTGAAATGAGGAAAAGAAACTCCACATTTTTCAATTACATCACCTGTGTTTCCTAAGTTTACGAATGACATTGTGCAGATGAAGTTTAGGTCTGTCCACGGACACAGAAGAGGTCTGGCCTTTGTTCAAGAGTGAAGTGGACATGACTTACTTCATTGGTAGGCCTTCACATGTATTATCTCCTCTGTATTCTTCAACAAGCATAAATTTGATATGCAATCCTGAGTAGGCCTCACCTTAAACAAACCTCTGGAGAGGCCACACCTTATCGTCATCCTGAATCAATCATTTCAAATGTTAGGGACAGATTTATGATAGGTGTATGCCTCTTTTGCGCCACTGTGCGTCACTTTTGTGATGCAGCGGCGGTGCAAAAGATTTGCTATGAGGCGACAAAATTACAAATTGATGCATCTAGGCAGATGTGTCATGCTGTAAAAAACCCGTGCCACATGAAACCGATGCAGCAGTGATGCAAAAGATGCACCATGTTGCAAGACAGGCCTGACTTCATCTCCAACAAGATAAGAAGCTAAGTCTTCTGTAAATGTCAAAATTGTTGTATATACTGCTCAACTTCTATGTACTCTTTGATATGCTAGACTCCATCTGCACTATGAGATACCTAACCAAAGGCAACACAGGTGATGTGATTGTGAAATGAGGAAAAGAAACTCCACATTTTTCAATTACATCACCTGTGTTTCCTAAGTTACGAATGACATTGTGCAGATGAAGTTTAGGTCTGTCCACGGACACAGAAGAGGTCTGGCCTTTGTTCAAGAGTGAAGTGGACATGACTTACTTCATTGGTAGGCCTTCACATGTATTATGTCCTCTGTTCTCTTCAACAACTCGAAATTTCATTTGGAACCCTGAGTAGGCCTCACCTCAAACAAACCTCTGGATAGGACACATCTTATTGGCATCCTGAAACAATCATTTAAAATGTTAGTGTCTTGCGACACTTTTGTGAGACAACAGCAGTACAAAAGATGCACCATGTTTTAAGATAGGCCTCACTTCATCTGCATCAAGATACTGTTAGTTTAAAATGTATATCTTTAGGACTGTGTAGGGGGCCTGGAGAAGCAGAAGCTTCTGTAAGTGTCAAAGTTGTTGAAAAACTGTTTGTCCTTCAATCTTTTCCCTTGTCTTTTCTAATTTTTAAATACATGTTTTAATATTTTTCAAATGTTTGTTCTCTCTTTCACAGATTGAAAGTATAAAAACAAAAAGTGAGTAAGTTAACGACAATTATAAGGTAAATGTTTTGTACTCTTTTTGTTACATTTCTATCACATTCACCTACTAGTAGTTCGACAGCTTCATTTCTTTAACCCTCAGTTTCCTGCCTTTGCTACTTCCCTCATTCCTTTCTCTATTACCTACTTACTCTACTCCTTCCACTCCTTTTCTCAGTCCCTCTCTTCTCATAGTTCCTCACTCTTGTTCACTCACTCCGTCTCTATTACTCTTAGTGTCTTTGACTGATCACTCTTTCACTACTTGTTCATTATGCTTCTTCTGTGTAGTTGAAGCACACTAAGGGGCATATTATGAACACAGCCAATAAAATTATTGCTGTTTTTATTGGCATAAAACTGTTGCAAAAGTGGTTTTAGCGGCAGTTTTCCGCCGCAAAAGCGGCTTTAGCGACACATTTCTGCCGATAAAAGCTGCAAAACTTTTATTGCCTATGTTGATGATATGACTCTGTTATTTACATTTCTTTGCTGTTTCAATTAATCTTTTTCTGTTATTTTTTCTTTTCTGTTTTCAGTTTTTTCTCTGTTATTCCACATGTTTTAATCTGATTTTGAACATTCACTCACATTCTCCAAGAAACTCTTCTTTGTTATTGTTCTACTCTCTTTTATTTCTTTCATTTCCTTATCTATTTTGTTTTTCACAATTATACCCTCTTCTATATTTTCTTCGGTAAATAGATCTATTAAACAGTATCTCTGGTTTACTCCCTATAGCTGTCTTTCTTTTAACATTACTCTCTGTTTACTTCCCTTATACTTACTCTTCTGTTTTAAAAATTTTTTGGTTCGCTCCCGGTTCGCGAACGGGGAAGCGAACTAAAAGAAATAGAGCTTGCCAGAGTGCTAAACAT
>NC_136061.1:733619833-733622333 GCF_964261635.1 Lissotriton helveticus | reverse complement strand
GGACCGATGTGCGAATAGGCCGAAGGCAACACAGCGCGCCAAGATCCGGATGGCACCGAGGTGGTGTCCAGCAAGTTGCAGCACTGGTGTGGCCATCCTACAATGTTGAAAGTCGGCGTGGGGCGCCCCGTTGGCCTGTGAGTTTGCGTCAGTAGCGGACCGATGTGCGAATAGGCCGAAGGCAGCACAACGCGCCAAGATCCGGATGGCACCGAGGTGGTGTCTAGTAAGTTGCCGCACTGGTGTGGCCATCCTACAATGCTGAAAGTCGGCGTGGGGCGCCCTGTTGGCCTGTGAGATGGTGTCAGTAGCGGACTGATGTGCGAATGGGGCCAAAGGCAGCGCAACAATATTTTCTGACTGACACCACAAGGCGCTGAGATGCCAAGATCCGGATGGCACCGAGGTGATGTCTAAGTTGCGGACTGATGTGCGAATGGGGCCAAAGGTAGCGTAACAATATTTTCTGTATGGAAGATACCACTAGGCGTTGAGATGCCAAGATTCGGATGGCACCGAGGTGATGTCTAGCAAGTTGCTGCACTGGTGTGGTCATCCTACAATGCTGAAACTCGGCGTGGGTCGCCCCATTAGCCTGTGAGATGGCGTCAGTAGCGGACCGATGTGCGAATAGGCCGAAGGCAGCACAACGCGCCAAGATCCGGATGTCACAGTGGTGGTTTCATAGTTGAGAGGCACTTCATCTGCAGTGGGGCGCCGAGATCCGGATGGCACCGAGGTGATGTCTAGCAAGTTGCTGTACTGGTGTGGTCATCCTACAATGCTGAAAGTCGGCGTGGGGCGCCCCATTAGCCTGTGAGATGGCGTCAGTAGCGGACTGATGTGCGAATGGGGCCAAAGGCAGCACAACGCGCCAAGATCCGGATGGCACCGAGGTGGTGTCCAGCAACTTGCCGCACTGGTGTGGCCATCCTACAATGCTGCCCCGAAAGTCGGCGTGGGGCGCCCCGTTGGCCTGTGAGTTCGCGTCAGTCAGTGGGGGCTGTTTGAGGATCTGACTGCATTGGAAAGCAATGTGATGCTGTGCGTCGCCCCCAAGATGGAGGTTCCTCGGCTGCAGTGGGGCGCCCCTTGGTGTTTCACTCGCTATGCAGCTGAGTTGCGTGCGCACTTGTGGCGAATAGGCCGAAGGCAGCACAACGCGCCGAGATCTGGATGGCACCGAGGTGGTGTCCAGCAATTTGCCGCACTGGTGTGGCCATCCTACAATGCTGCGCCGAAAGTCGGCGTGGGGTGCCCCGTTGGCCTGTGAGGTGGCGTCAGTAGCGGACCGATGTGTGAATAGGCCGGAACCAGCACAAGGCGCCAAGATCCGGATGGCACCGAGGTGGTGTCATAGTTGAGAGTTCTGAGCAGCGCTTGTAACACTGTCTGAAGCTTATTTGCACCTGCTGCAGCTTCACTATTGCCCTGGTGTGGCCTAAGATCGCCCATGACATAGGCGGCCACCTCCCGGGGTCCGGCGGAACTTTTTTCCTTTTCCTTTGTGCATCTTGTCCCACAATCCGTTTGACCTGAAGACACGACCAGGTCCCTGAATGTGTGCAGGGGGACGCTATTGATTGAATCAAAATGGCGGCTTCACACAAAGCTGACTCAAGCGTTGCTGCTGATGCTATACAGAGAAAAACTGGTTTTCAGTTTGTACATTCTTCAGGATTTTTCCATCCAAGGCTGGTTGAGAGTTTGTATAACAATGGCTTCAGATTTTCAACATACTACTCTTCAACATTCTTCCTAAATGTAACAATGTGAGACTCACTAGGAGAACGGTGTAGTGAGGGCCACAAACGGCTGTTTGTCTTTCCTTTCAAAATGCTGCCAACAATATTTTCGGAATGGAAGACAACACAAGGCGCTGAGATTCGGTTGGCACCGAGGTGGTGTCCAGCAAGTTGCCGCACTGGTGTGGCCATCCTACAATGCTGCGCCGAAAGTCGGCGTGGGGTGCCCGAAGGGGGGGGGGGAGGCGGCGCAAACGAGCCTCTCCCGCTTCTCCATGTGGAGGCAGTTCATCTGCAGTGGGGCGCCGAGATCCGGATGGCACCGAGGTGGTGTCTAGCAAGTTGCCGCACTGGTGTGGCCATCCTACAATGCTGCGCCGAAAGACGGCGTGGGGTGCCCGAAGGAAGTGTCCTTATCCAGGGCATTATCGCTGTATCATGTCCTCCACTAAAATGGCCCTGGGACACCTTAGAACTCGGACGCTCGATTTTTTTTTCCTTTCCTGTACATGCAAAAAAAGGTAAATGCCCGGTACGTTACACGCTTCATCTGCCACGATGAACTCTCCAGAGGAACCGAAAAAAAATATAGTTGTGGTAACTATACCATGCATCGTCATATGGAGAGGTGGCACCAATTAATTATAGTGCTGCATAAAAGAGAGATTTGGAGGAGAACCCCTGACCTGCTAGTACATTCATCAAAGGTGGCACTGAGAGCTTCAGAGGCAAGGGAAACGGTCCCAAATATTTAG
>NC_136061.1:733514833-733614833 GCF_964261635.1 Lissotriton helveticus | reverse complement strand
TGCTGGAGTGATAATTTTAAATGATTTTAGCTTGCTTTACTTGAAGGGTTCGAGAAAGGAACTAAAGGCTTATGAATTGGCATGTTGCTCTGTATTGTCTCATTAAACCAAAAAGCAGCTCCCTCCCACCTGGGTGCACTTGTATTCAGGGAAATTAGTTTATTTAGCAAAACGCCAGTCCGAAAACAGCTGCTTATGAAGAAAGGAGCATGACTTGGCAGAGAGTGATGATGACCCTGTCTGAGTTGGTGTAAGCTAATCAGAAGAGGACAAGAGTGAGAGGATTGCTAATTCCAGTCACCAACCTTGTTTCTTTGTGTTCTGAAAGATTTGGAAGTGCCTTAACAAATATTTCTGAAGGCGGAGGTAGATTGACTTTCTCTGAGAAGGACTAATTGCCCCCCTCTATTGGGCTCAAACTGGCGATGCTCCCATAATAGAAGACATGCCCTTCTCAGATTTCCATTTAAGAACTCTTGTGAATAACTTTCTTGAGGCTTTTTTAAGAAATCATTTTTTTGCAATTGAAAAATCTGGGATTTTTTTTGGGTGGTATTATTATAGAATGTAGGGTTACAATCATACATGCTTTGTTAATATGGGTCCTTCACAACATTTCTAAACAGTGGTTTTTTTTTTAGCACATCCCTCTTTTCTTCGAAAGCTGATACTAAATTTCCTTATAAATGTCTTTCTTACTTTCAACTTACTTTGAAATCCATGGTCCGAATGTCATATGCTGTGAAGAGGTTGTTATAAAGTGGTCCTTGACTATTTATTCAAAGCGATCAAAAAGCTCTGGGTAAAAATAACTATTTTGTTTTGGGCATGTCTAAACTACCACCTTTGCAGGCAAGGTACCAGTTGCAGATAGTGTAAAAAAATGTACATATTGCCAAAATATAGTGAAATTTATTTCTGAAGATCAACCAAATCTTACATTCTCATGACACTACCACCTGCACTCTATCCAAATGGATCATGTATCTGTAGGCAATCGTTTTGGTTACATTTCTAATTGCCTTCCTTAGTTTTCAGGACTACTTTTCACTTGGCCTTCACACTTCCATGTGCTAGGGATGTGCTTGCTAAACATTGGAGATTTCCTGATGCTCAAGTAACTTACTTTATCTGGTTATCCATTATTTCAATAGTTGAAGATTGAAATATTTATAAAGTAACCCCTAAATCTGATCTTTTGATCCCTTGCAATGGCTTAGGTCTCAATGTGTTATCATTAGTTGGATATGGCTTTGCGCATATTTATATTCAAAGCCATGCGGGTGAAAGATATGTGCTTTAAATGTGCTGATAAAATTAAGTTTGCTATAATAAAAAAAAATCGCAATATAATTTACATTTTCCTTCAAGAACTTTGATGCACATCAGTTTACTTTTATTTTTACCTTTATTTTGGGTATTTAGTGCGTATGGCAAATAACCTCTATAGTTCCCTTTATTTGTTTAGTCCATTTAGATGCCATTTGCATACGTTTTTTCCCCCCTTTGCCTCACTGTTCCCCCATTATGTGATGGCGCAATATATGAATCCAAGTTATTCCAAAGAATATTCTGTTAGCAAATTTGTTACTTATTTCTTTGGAATTAGATGAGGAAAAGGCAAATTTGATGGATTAATGCTTCACTTTAGTACTTGCTTTCCAGAAGTTATATTTCCTCCTCTTATAAGTATTCCTCGTTTGTAATTTGAGCCTGACATAGCTTGTGCCTCATTTGAACACTACAGTTATAGATTGTATAGATGTGTGAGGCATCCTTTGCAGACATTTGAACACAAAGTTATAAATCAATTATTTTCCAGTAGAGAAAATAACTCACTGTGGATTTTTACTATACAATGTGGATCACCTTTCATAACCAACCTCTCATCATGAATTTAGACCAAGTTTATGGTTTTATCATTGTCGATATGTTAGAATTGGCACTTTGTTGTTCTCTCAGTTGAGTCATTTTTCTGAAACATTTCTGCTGCGTAGATTGAAAAGGATCCAGAAAATGAAAATGCTTTTATGGTGTAAGGTTGCCCTACCTTTGTAAATTGTATACTTACTTCTGCTGTTCTCTTTTTCAGACCGAGGAACATCATAGTGTATAACTGCACAACAGGCGGCACCAATCCTTTTCACTGGGGTGAAGTTGGTATGACATTTATTTCTCTCTTTAAGCTATTTTATGTCTCATTTAGTTTTGGTTGCACAAAATGATGCATACAAAAGCATATTGGTATTTTTAAGTATAAAAATTGTGCCTAAAAAGTTGGAAAAATTGTCTGTGTATGTTTATGACCGTGGATATTCTTTACTTGTAAGGTGCCTGCTAAAATAGGAAACCTCTAAAAAGAAATGTAATTACAGAAGTATTTTAAGTCTTCCTTGAAACTGTACCTAGTTGTAGAAATGTCTTAAGCATGACGCCAGTTACAGCTAACTTTATTTAGTTTTTGCTTCTTTAAGCAAGTCCTCCATCACTTGAGTTCTTTTCCAGAAACTCCTTCAGATAGTGTACGTTTATTAAGAATACTTGATAGATATTCAGACCTAAATAAGGCATAGTAGCTAAAACGTTGTTACTGAAGGGTTTCTTGTTATAATTGTAAATAAATGTTTGTGGCATGTGTAGCTGTAGATATGAGTGCTCTTCATACTCCTGCCATCTAGTGTTGGGCTTGGGCATGTACATCTGAAAGAAACAGGTTAGTATTAGATTCCTTACCTTAGAATATCCCCAGGCATCAGTCTGGATCCGGAAACTTTTGCGTAGCAGTACCCCTGCGCGTCGGTAGGCGTCGTCTGCAGGCGTCCCCTGCGGCTCCGCGTCCGTCGTCGGCGTCGTGCGCCGTGATGACGTCGCTGGAGTATATAGACGCCGCCTCCGCGCGCTGACGTCAGTTCTTCTTTTTTCCGCGCCAGTTAGCGCAGATCCGAAGAGCAGTACTCCGGTCTTTTGACCAAGTTTTTGATTAATTCCTATTTCTTCTACGGTGCCGGTAGGATGCCCGGTTTCAAGAGTTGCGACGGGTGCGACCGCCTGATGTCGGTCACCGACCACCATCGACTCTGCCTCCGGTGCCTGGGCGCGGACCACGACGTGGAGTCTTGCGTCGACTGCCGGGCCTTGACTAGCAAAGCTAGACAGGAGCGGTCCCGCAAGCTGCTCGAGCTCAGAGTGTCGGCCCCGCGTCGAGAGCGGTCCCTGTCCGGTCGGAGGTCGAGGGAGCGGTCGAGGGAGCGATCGCGGAGCCGCCATGAGCGCTCTGGGAGTCGCCGCCATTCCTCCGGTTCGTCAGGTAAGCGTCACAAGAAGTCGGGGCGTCGTCATCATACCCCCGAATCCCGCGTGATGCGGCCGGGGGTTCGGGTGGCCCCACCCCCGCGGCCCCGCGTGGGTCGCCGACGCCCCCATACCCGTCGGTCCCTGGGGGAAGGCGCGTCGCGCGAGGAGATTGAGTTCCTCATGGCTATGAGGGCGATATCTCCTCCGGCGGGGCCTACGGCGCCTGCGGGCCCGTCGGTCCCGTCTGGGGGCCCGAGCGGTTCGGGTGCTCCTGCCTCGACGCCGCCGACGGCTCCGGCCTCGGCGCCGCTGGGTCCCTCAGGTTCGTCGCCGGCTGGTCTACCGGCCTCTCCGGCGCCGATTCCATTGGGCCAACCCGTGGTGCCGCCTCCGCGCTCCGCCGTGGCTCCGCCGTCGGTTCCGGCCGGCGTCGGGTCCCCGGCGCCACCCCCATTCCCTCTCTGGCTCCTGACGCGGAGTCGGACCGGCATCGTCCGACGCCGAGTCCGGCGCCGTTGGGGCCCGTTGGCTCCGAGGAGCCTGTCTATATCGTCGACCCAGACTACGGCGATGAGGACGAGTATGGAGAGGGTTGGGAGGGGTCTGAAGACCCTTTATCCCGTGCCTGCCAGTATGACGTGGACTGGGTAGGTGACTTGGGTGATGCCAGTGGTCTGGACGAGTCGCCCAACCCTGGGTTTGTCTCGCCTTCCCCTGTGGCGTCAGAGGCGGGAGCTGCCTATTCGGTGGTCCTGATGAGGGCTGCCAAGGCCTTGCGCCTTGAGCTCCCCGTCGCTAAGGTCAAGCCTAACATTCTGACCGAAGTGTTTAAACCGCAGTCATGCCCTCAGGAGCCTCTGCTGCCGTTTAATGAGGCCCTGACGGATGTCCTTTTGGGCACCTGGTCCAGGCCTGCTTCCGGTGCACCGGTTGACCGGAACGTTGCCAGGCGTCACCGTCCGTGCTCGGACGATCCTGCCTTCCTCTCCACCCATCCCTCCCCGGAGAGTCTGGTGATCCAGGCCTCCACTTCACAGTCCGCGTTTCCATCGGCCCCGCCCGATCGGGAGTCAAAGCGGTATGACCAATTTGGCAAAAAGGTCTTTTCCTCTTTGAGCGCTGGACTGCGGTCTTGTAATACCGCGTGCCTTTTGGGCCGCTACACCCACTCCCTGTGGGATACGGTCGCGGAGTGTTTGCCGCAATGCCTGCAGGAAGTGCGGGACAAGCTCAACCAGGCTTTGGTTGAAGGCCGGGACGCGGCGAGGTACTCGATCAGGTGTGGTCTTGACACGACCGACTCGCTGGGACGGGCTATGTCCACGACGGTGGCGATTCGTCGCCATGCGTGGCTGAGATCTGCCAACTTCTCGCCGGACGTCCAGAATGCCCTCATGGACATGCCATTTGATGGCAGTCGCCTGTTCGGTGACAAGGCGGACAACGCGCTGGAGCGCTTCAAGGACTCCAGGGTCACGGCCAAGTCCTTGGGTCTTTCGACCCAGCGCCAGCAGACGGGTTCGTTTCGCCCCTTTCGTGGCCAAGGAAGGGGCGGTCCCACGCGTGCTGCCAGCCACGCGCCGCAGAACGCTCCCCAGCGCGGTGGCGGCCGTGGATTCCGCCGTGGTGGCGGTAGAGGGCAGCGGCGAGGTCAGTCTACCCCTCCCCCCGCTGCAGCCTCCAAATCTTCCTAGTCCGAGCTTTCGGGCTCACGTGACACCAGTGGGTGGCAGGGTTCGCCTTCACCACTCCCGCTGGCGCGCGATTACATCGGACAGGTGGGTGCTGCAGCTCGTCCGAAGGGGTTACTCCCTCCCCTTCGAGTCCACTCCTCCAGCCATGCCACCGCAGAACCACCGTGTGTCGGGGGACCACTTGACACTTCTGCAGGAGGAAGTTACGGCCCTCTTGGCCAAGGGGGCCATCGAGCGCGTTCCTGGGCCAGAAGTAGGGTGTGGTTGCTACTCCCACTACTTTCTGGTGCCCAAGAAGGACAAAGGAGGCCTCCGTCCTATCTTGGACCTCAGGGATGTCAACGGCTTCCTCCGGAAGGAGAAGTTCAAGATGTTGACTTTGGCTCAGGTCTTGGCTGCTCTAGACCCACAAGACTGGATGGTAGCGTTGGACTTGCAGGATGCGTATTTTCACATCCCCGTCCTGCCGGCCCACCGGCGTTACCTGCGGTTCACGGTAGGCCAGGAGCACTTTCAGTTTATCGTGCTCCCGTTCGGCCTTACCAGCGCCCCACGGGTGTTCACGAAAGTGATGGCGGTGGTCGCAGCTCATCTGCGCCGGTTAGGGGTTTCAGTCTTCCCCTACCTCGACGACTGGTTGTTGAAGGCGGGCTCGCCCCAAACAGTCGTCCACCACCTTCAGATGACGGCAGACCTCCTGCACGAGCTGGGGTTTTCCATCAATGTGCCGAAATCACACCTGTGTCCCTCTCAAAAGCTCCTTTTCATCGGAGCGGTTCTCGACTCGGCGCAGTTTCGGGTTTATCCTCGAACGGCGGGTTCGGGATATTCAGGCTCTGATTCCCATCTTTCAGCCGTTATCCCGGGTTTCGGTCAGGTTGACGCTACGGCTTCTGGGGCTGATGGCCTCCTGCATCCTACTGGTGCATCACACCAGGTGGCGGATGCGGGCTCTGCAGTGGGACCTGAAGTTTCAGTGGGCCCAGCATCAGGGCAACCTATCCGACCATGTCCTGATCTCGGAGGGCACTGCGAGACAGTTGCAGTGGTGGCTTACGGACCGCGATTGGGGTCAGAGGCAGATCCCTCTCCCTTCCCCAACCGGAGCACGTGGTTGTGACGGACGCGTCCCTCCAGGGCTGGAGTGGCCACTTGGGAGAGGCGGAGATCAGAGGCATCTGGTCTCCGGCGGAGTCCCGGCTCCATATCAACCTGTTGGAGCTGCGGGCGATTCGCCTAGCACTGAAGGCATTCCTCCCCTTTGTCAACGGGAGTGTAGTGCAGGTGTTCACGGACAACACCACCGCCATGTGGTACTGCAACAAACAAGGCGGAGTGGGGTCGTGGACCCTTTGCCAGGAGGCTCTGCGCCTCTGGCAATGGCTGGAACGTCAGGGTGTGACTCTGACGGTTCAACACCTGGCAGGTTCTCTGAACGCCAGGGCGGACGAACTCAGCCGTCGGTGCTCGGTGGATCACGAATGGCGTCTGAACTCGGACGTGGTGAACGGCCTCTTTCAGCAATGGGGAGAGCCGTGGTTAGATCTATTCGCCACAGAAGAGAACGCGCAATGTCATCAGTTCTGCGCGTTGGAGTTTCCAAGACGGCACTCGCTCGGCGACGCCTTTCGGCGGGAGTGGAGCTGCGGTCTGTTGTACGCCTTTCCGCCTATACCACTTCTACCCAGAGCGCTGAAGATCAGGCGCGACCGGGCCCAGGTTATCCTTGTGGCTCCGGACTGGGCTCGAAGATACTGGTATCCCGAGCTACTCAGCATGTCAGTCGGTCCCTCGATCCGCCTGCCCCTTCAGGAGGACCTTCTGTCGCAGCAGCAGGGGACGGTCCTCCACCCGAACCTGTCCAGCCTCCACCTCCATGCGTGGAGATTGAGCGGCGACAGTTGAGGCCATTCGACTTGCCTCCTGAAGTCTGTGATGTGATTCTGGCAGCCAGACGTCCCTCCACGAAGTCGGTATACGCCTGCCGGTGGAACAGATTTGTGGCATGGTGCACAGCAAAGGCTGTGGATCCCCTTTCTGCCCCTCTTTCCGAGGTTCTCCTCTTCCTTCTTTCTCTTGCCCAGCAGGGCTCTGCTCTGGGCACTATCAAGGGCTACCTTTCTGCCCTTTCCGCCTTCTTACGGCTACCTGATCAGCCATCTTTATTCAAGTCCCCTATTGTACTGAGGTTCTTGAAAGGCATCACGCACATGTACCCACCTGTTCCGTTCGTGATGCCTCAGTGGGACTTGAATCTGGTTCTGACATTCTTGATGTGTGCTCCCTTTGAGCCGCTTCATTCCTGTCCTCTCCGTCTTCTCACCTTAAAGACGGCCTTCCTGGTTGCCATCACCTCTGCCAGGAGAGTGAGTGAGCTCCAGGCTCTTTCTGTTAAACCTCCTTTCTTGTCCGTCCATCCTGACAAGGTGGTTCTTAGGACTAGGCCTTCTTTCCTGCCCAAAGTAGTTTCTGCTTTTCACATCGGGCAGTCCATCACCTTACCCTCCTTCTTCCCGCCTCCGCATCCTTCAAAGGATGAAGAGCGGCTCCATCGTCTGGACCCAAAACGTGCGCTTTCATTTTATATGGATCGCACACGCCAGTTCCGGGTGGATGACCAACTGTTTGTTGGCTACGTGGGTGAGAAGAAGGGAAGGGCGGTACAGAAACGAACCATCTCTCGGTGGGTCGTCCTGTGCATCAAAGCATGCTACTCTTTGGCTTGGAAGGAGCCTCCTGTTGGGCTGCGGGCCCATTCCACTCGGGCCACGGCGGCTACTACTGCCCTGGGCCGGGGAGTCCCTTTGCAGGACATTTGCCAGGCGGCTACGTGGGCCTCGCTGCACACCTTTGCGAGGCACTACTGCCTGGACAGTCAAGTCCGGAGGGATGGCTCCTTTGGCCGTTCGGTCCTCCAGGACTTTCTGGTGTAGGTTTGTATTGGTTCGCAGACCCACCACCGGGGTTGGTATTGCTGGGGTATCTATTCTAAGGTAAGGAATCTAATACTAACCTGTTTCTTTCAGATGAACAAGTTACTTACCTTCGGTAACGATATATCTGTAAGAAACAGTAGTTAGTATTAGATTCCTTACCGCCCCACCCATCCTCCCCGTTCTGCGAACTGATACCTAGGGTTAAGGACATCCCTTTCAGGGCCCTAGTTTCAAATGGCACCAGTGTTAGTTCTCACATGGCTCTGCGTGTTCTGGCGCGGAAAAGCTGTGTGCAAAGAACTGACGTCAGCGCGCGGAGGCGGCGTCTATATACTCCAGCGACGTCATCACGGCGCACGACGCCGACGACGGACGCGGAGCCGCAGGGGACGCCTGCAGACGACGCCTACCGACGCGCAGGGGTACTGCTACGCAAAAGTTTCCGGATCCAGACTGACGCCTGGGGATATTCTAAGGTAAGGAATCTAATACTAACTACTGTTTCTTACAGATATATCGTTACCGAAGGTAAGTAACTTGTTCATCTTGTTTTTCTTTGAAGAAGTCTTTCCAGTCATGATGTATATAGACTCCTCCTATGACTGGTAATGCGCATTCGCATAGACTCCATAGTTTGACTGTTTTCTTCTGCTGTCGAAGGTAAGATGTGCTTTACCGGGACTCTGAGTCAACATCGCGGAGTTCTTCATCTGGGCATCTTGAGTCCTTTATTCCCAGTAGCCTTAGACAGTCCATTTGTACTTCCAGTTGTCATGGCCTCCATCGAATCTGCATCTTGGGGTTCTCGCCCTTCTGAGGCCTCTCCCGTTTGGTCCCTTATACAAGAGTGTGATCACTGTGATGGAGGAAACGCCCCTTTGCTACTGTCCAAAGTGCTACTCTAAGTACTCTGGTGCAGATCAACATGCAGTTTACAACTTCTGTTGGTGGAGCATATCGAGGTCTCCTGCTCCACCTGCCTTCTGTTCTAAAAAGACCACCCAAAATGTTGATAGTCTGCTTACTCATTACGCCGTAGAACAGCACTGAGACAACAATACCCCTGACATCTTTGCGAAAGACGTAAAAGAAGAGTAAGCAGAAGGAGAAGCAGAGCAGAGGTGGAGCAAGTAGCGTCCTTCCGCACAGAATTCAATTTCCTCCTAAGTCTCTAAGGGCCCGGGACAGCATTCGAAGACCACAACTGTGAGTACTAGTTCTCACCACCAAGTCAATCACCGCTCCTCCAAGGGCCAGGTGTCGAGCCCACATCGAGGACGCAGCCACAATTAGTTAAGCTGGGTCAATTAGGTTGGCTGTTACCTACTGAAGACTTTGGAGCCGACTTCAACTCTGACCCCGCCACTGAGCCTCTGGGGTCTTGGCACTGGCACACCTCAGAGCCATAATACTGGTCGATGTAGAAGACTATACCGAATCCAAAACAGCCTTCGGTACCCAGTTCTCATGGCAGACTCAGAGGATCCGGGAGCTGATGATTCTTCAACGCCATTCAGGAGGAGCTGGATTCTCAACAGCTTAGACTGTTCTTTCATTCCCAGATGTAGAAAGTCATTACAAAGCCTCCACCAAAGGTGCAGAAGACACTCCCTCGCAAGAACAGTCTGACTTTTGAATATTAACTAGCATTGAAGTTCCCTCCACCTCCAAATCTTAAGCGTCAAGACTGAGTTACCAGTCCTCTGCCCTCAACACGTCCTCTTCCTCTTCCTACATTATCTCCCCTTCCTCCACCACCATATGGGCCACCACCTCCTTCCCCGGAGGGTTCTACACATTCTTCATTTGGGGTGAGAAGCCCTCAGTACTTAGAACTTTTGATGCTCCCTATGACCTGGAACCCCAGGATGACCAATGAGACAATTTTGTGAGTGTCTCTACAGGCGACAAAGACCCACATTTTATTCTGCCAAACCTATCTCTCCTGACCATTCCACTCCTTACCATGAGGTAATCCAGAGTCGCCATGTGAGAAGTTGGCCTGATGTGCAGTGTTCACTATTCTAGTGATCACTATATATCAGTCCAAACAACCCTTATTGATGATTGGTTGTAAGTCAACCTTATAGACCAGCTATCCTAGTAGCATGGATACGAGCAGTCTAAGGCTTAGACTCCAGAGGGCGTGTTAAGCCAGCTGTTTTACCATCACATTACCCCTTGAACACCCAGTGAAAGGACACCACACAAGTGTTATGAAAATAAACAATGTATTTATTAGAATCACAACAACCCTGTACTCTTTATGAGGACAGGGTGCTAAGCACACAACAAAACTCTTACGAAAATACTTAAGTTAGCACGTTATACACAAATGCCCGAGGGGCACGAAAAACCATATACTCTAAAAGTGGAATGCGAATTACTAGCAGGTAAGTAACGATTCTCAGAGGCTTTGGGATCGCTAGGACTGGACTACTGAACCTTTAGATTACTAGCAGGAGGCCTAGGGAACTCGGGTGCAGAGTGTGCACTCTCACGCGGGATGCGGGACAAAGTCTATGGAAGCTAGAATTCACAAAGTTAGTGTTCACGGGCGAACCCGACCTGGTAGGGAGAAAACGACAGTGGATCCTGACCCTTAGATAGTGAGGCTATGCTGGGGCACCGAAATGCCGAAGTTACCTAGCCCAGGGGCTGCAGCTGCATAGGTCTGAAAAGACGTCGGGAATCCTCGTGCCGGACCAGGAGCCTGGAAGAAGGAAGTTGCTGGCAGGCGACCAGTGAAGAAAAGTTCGATGGATCCAAGCCTGGATCAAGGAAGAAGAAAACCTGAAAGCAGAGGGGACCAAGTTCTTGAATCACTAGCCAGTGATTAAGTGGGCACCAGGATGGCACCGGGCGAAGTCACCGCAGTCAGGTGAGTGGGCGCTGCTGGGCTCTGTAGTCTCACGGACCAGGAGGCGTTGTCGGCGACCAGGATGGAGGTACGAGCTGTCCCACGATGGATGAAGCTGTCGGCGTCGAAGAACCCAGGATTGGGCAACAAAGCCTTGGCTAATTCAAGCCCACGCGGTGGACTCAAAATGGCGTCTTGAGTGGACCAGGAGGGTCCGGGGTGCTCCTCTTCTGGAGGGAAGCAAGGGCCAGTCTGGAGCAACCAGACTAGCAGCAGTGTTGTCGTCGGGCGTCGTTCGGAAGGCCACAAGCCAGCGGGCTAGTAGCCAAACAACGCGGTGAGCAGCAAAAAGCAGAAGGGCCCCACGCCGATCGTGGAGATGCTGGGGGGCTGCTCTTCGGTGCTGGAGCTGCTCAGGGTGGGGGCTTCTCGGACCCCAAAGCACTCACCAGGAATTTACTCGGTGGGCTTGCTGTGCAGAAGTCGTGCAGTCTTGGCGATGGCCGGTCCCTCGAGGTCTCGTCGCACCCACGGTTCTCAGCTGTGCTGTAGAGGTGGGTAGAGGTCAGAGGTGTCAGGGAAGCCGGTTCTCGTCGAGCTGGGCAGTCTTGATCCGGAGGAGAGACTTGCATCAGACCGCAGTGTTCTTAAGATGGTGCCTGCGGATGCAGGGTGACTACTCCTTAGTCACAAGGGAGAAATCTTAGGAAGAAGTCTTGAGTTCCTTTCGTGGAAAGTAGTTTCAGGATTCAAAGATGATCTGATTTGGAAGGGGGCCAGTTCCTACCTTTATCCTGTAAAAAGGGGCTGGCACGCGACTAAGTCCTGCCCTAGGGGTGGGACTAGGAGGGGGGTGGTTACACCCACTTCCTTGGCGGGCTTTTCCCCAGCACAGGGTCTGGAGTGACCCTGGAACTGGTTCCAGCCAGCCTATGCACAGTGAGCACCGGGGTGCCACGTGCAGTCACCTTCCTCTAAAGCCCTGCCTACCTACAATACACAAAACCCTGTCTGGGACGGTGCTGGCACCGCCCCTGGCAGGAAACCCTTTGTCCTTATCTCCTGCTCTGGGAGGACTCCCAGCAGCAGGAGGGCAGACTTGTGTCTCGGTGGCAGCATCCATTTTGTGGATGCTAAGGCTCTGTCTGACTTTAACCGGGGTTAGGGGTTACATACATGTCGTGTCCCTCTAGAAGGGTGGAATGCTAACCCCGTCGCCAGAATTGGCGAGGGGTTAGTATTCCAATTCGTATGACACCTTACTCGACATGTTTTGATAAAGCGATACCAGAGTTGGCATATAACCGCGAGGATTATAATGCACTTAAGAGTATATGGTATGCGATATCATGGAAACGGCTAAGGGATGGATCCCGAAAGCCGCAGACAGGCTCAGCTCATGCCAGAGCACCATCTCACACGATTCCAAGCACTCTGCCTTCAGGATTGTTAAGGCCTGCCATAGGAGTGACTGATAGGAGATCTGTGTGTCCATTTTAGGGTTAGATATAGGCATACTATATCTAAAGCAAAGGGTGAGTACACCACCTTGCCCCAGCTGTCGTGCAGCCAGTTGTGTCAGTTTAGTTAGTCAGCCCAGGGGTGGTATAATACATGCTTCAGCCCCTGGGAGACTTCTGGGTACACCTCAGCCCTGGGTACAGGGACTTGGAGAGGGCCCAGTGCCAATTCAGTACCTGAGTACAATTTGGATAGAGAGAACAGCTAGGCTGTGGGTCTGATTAGCAGGCCCACAGCCAGGGAAAGTCGTAAACCAGTGCAGCAAAAAGCAAAAATCTGGGTGATCATAGGATTGCAGACCCTACTCTCCTACATGACCCCCCCCCCCCCAAACTTTGGGACAATAAACTAACCTTGACCAGGTGAGTCTTCTTGCTCTAAGTGGAAATACCTGGAGAGCCCATCAGCATTGCTGTGATCAGTACCAGGTCTATGCTCCACTGTAAAATCCATCCCCTGTAGGGAAATGGACCACCTAAGCAGTTTGGGGTTTTCACCCTTCATCTGATTTAGCCACAAGAGGGGCTTATGGTCTGTCTGAATGGTGAAGTGAGTGCCAAACAAGTAGGCCCTCAGCTTCTTCAGGGCCCAGACCACAGCAAAGGCCTCCCTCTCAATAGCTGACCAATTTTTCTCTCTGGGTGTCAACCTCCTACTAATGAAAGCAATAGGCTGATCATTACCATCAAAATTCAGTTGAGACAGAACAGCCCCCACACCCAACTCAGAAGCATCTGTTTGGACAATGAATGGCTTGGAGTAATCTGGACTCTTTAGGATAGGTGCTGTGCACATGGCCTGCTTTAGGTCATTGAATGCTTTCTGACAGCTTGCTGTCCACTGAACTTTCTTTGGCATCTTTTTGCTTGTCAGGTCATTAAGAGGGGTCACTATGGACCCATAATTTCTGACAAACTTCCTATAGTACCCAGTCAGGCCCAAGAAAGCTCGAACCTGAGTCTGGGTGATTGGAGGAGTCCAGTCCTTGATGGCCTGTATCTTACTCTCCAGTGGCTGGACCTGGCCTCCACCTACAAGGTGGCCCAGGTATACAACCTGTGTCTGCCCTATCTGGCACTTTGTGGCCTTGATAGTGAGGCCTGCCTTTTGCAGGGCCTCTAACACTTTCCTCAGGTGGACCAGGTGATCCTCCCAGGTGGAGCTAAAGACAGCAATATCATCAAGATAGGCTGCACAGAAGTCATCCAGCCCAGTGAGGACTTGATTCACCAACCTTTGGAAGGTGGCAGGTGCATTTTTCAGTCCAAAGGGCATTACCACAAATTGATAATGCCCTCCAGGGGTAGAAAATGCTGTCTTGGGTTTGGCCTCCTCAGCTAACCTGATTTGCCAATACCCAGCTGTCAAATCAAATGTACTTAAGAAGTTGGCAGAAGCCAATTTATCTATAAGTTCATCTGCTCTTGGTATTGGGTGGGCATCAGTCTTAGTGACTGCATTGAGGCCTCTGTAGTCTACGCAAAACCTCATCTCTTTCTTACCACCCTGGGTGTGAGGCTTTGGCACTAGAACTACTGGGCTAGCCCAAGGGCTATCTGAGGGCTCAATGACTCCCAGCTCCAACATTTTCTGCACTTCAGTTTTGATGCAGTCTCTAACATGATCAGGCTGTCTGTAGATTTTACTCTTGACAGGCAGACTGTCTCCAGTGTCAACATCATGGGTACACCAATCAGTTTGGCTGGGTGTCAGAGAGAACATATGTCTGAAGGATTGCAGAACTTGCCTGCAATCCTGTTGCTGATGTTCAGTGAGGCTGCCACAAAAGACAACACCATCAACTGATCCATCATCAGGATTCTGAGTGAGCAGGTCTGGGAGAGGGTCACTCTCTTCCTCCTGTCCCTCATCTGTGGCCATGAGCAAGCTCATGTCCTTCCTGTCAACATATGCCTTGAGCCTGTTTACATGGAGCACTCTGAGAGGGCTCCTGGGAGTTCCAAGGTCCACCAAGTAGGTAACCTCTCCCTTTTGCTCAATGATGGTGTGGGGCCCAGACCATTTGTCTTTCAGAGCTGCTGGGGCCACTGGCTCCAGCACCCACACCTTCTGTCCTGGCTGGTACACAGTCAGAACAGCCTTTTGGTCATGCCAAGCTTTTTGAAATTCCTGGCTGGCCTCAAGGTTTTTAGATGCCTTTTCCATGTACTCAGCCATCCTGGAGCGGAGACCAAGTACATAGTCCACTATGTTGGTTGCAGGCTTTTTGAGAGGTCTCTCCCATCCTTCCTTCACCAAACACAGGGGTCCTCTTACATGATGCCCATACAGAAGCTCAAAAGGGCTGTAGCCAACCCCCTTCTGTGGGACCTCTCTGTAAGCAAACAAGAGGCAGGGGATCAGGACATCCCATCTTCTCCTAAGAGTTTCAGGTAGCCCATGAATCATCCCTTTGAGGGTCCTGTTGAATCTCTCAACAAGCCCATTGCATTGTGGGTGGTAGGGTGTGGTGAACTTGTAGTTCACACCACACTCCTTCCACATTGCAGTCAGATATCCTGACATGAAGTTTGTACCTCTGTCAGAAACGACCTCCTTAGGGAAACCCACTCTGGAGAACACTCCAACTAGGGCTCTTGCCACTACAGGTGCTGTAGTGGTCCTAAGTGGAATAGCTTCAGGATACCTGGTGGCATGATCCACTACCACCAGTATAAACTTGTGCCCTGATGCTGTCTGGGGTTCCATTGGACCAACAATGTCAATCCCCACTCTTTCAAAGGGAACCCCCACCACAGGTAGTGGTATGAGGGGGGCCTTTGTTGTGCCACCTGACTTACCACTGGCTTGGCAAGTGACACAGGAGCGACAAAACTCCTTAGTATTCTCATTCATATGGGGCCAGTGAAAGTGTGAGACAAGCCTGTCCCAAGTCTTTGTCTGACCTAAGTGACCTGCAAGGGGAATCTCATGGGCCAAGGTGAGAAGGAAACCTCTCAGAGACAAGGGGATGACCAGCCTCCTGGTTGCACCAGGCTTGGGGTCTCTTGACTCAGAGTACAGGAGTCCATCTTCCCAGTATACCCTGTGGGCACCTGTGGCATTCCCTGCAGCCTCAGCAGCAGCCTGCTGTCTGAGGGGTTCAAGGGAAGGGCAGCTCAACTGTTCCTTCCCCAGGTCTGCTCTGGAGGGTCCCCCTGAGCCCAGAAACTCAACTTGATCAAGTTCAAGCTCTTTAGGCTCAGTTTCCCTCAGCTCTTCCAGATCAGCCTCCTCAGAGACTTGATACTCAACCTGGGGCAAGGGGGAAGGCAAAGCCTTACCCTTACTGCTCTTCTTCTTGGAAGGTGTCTGGTCCATCATTTCAGGATCCAGCACCTGTTCAGTGGGGCATCTTCTGGCCTGTGACCTAGTCACAGCAAGCACATGTGCTGGCAAGCCTAACATCTCCATGTGAGTCCTCTGCTCCACTTCTGACCATTGTGATGACTCCAAATCATTGCCCAACAAACAATCAACTGGGAGGTCTGAACTGACTACAACTTTCTTTTGTCCCTTCACTCCACCCCAGGAGAAAGCCACAATTGCCACACTATGACTAGTAGTGACATTGCTGGCATTGGTCACCAGGAAATCAGTACCTGGCATGATCTGTCCAGGGTCCACAAAGTTAGGTGTCACCATGGTGACACTGGCACAAGTGTCCCTATAGGCCTGAGCCATTTTGCCATTTATCAAAGGTGTCTGCCTGTATTTGCCCAATGTATTGGGACTTATTTCAGGGGACATATCCATATCCCCTGTACAGACAAGGACAGCCTGAGTGAGTGTGCCAACTAAGTTGTCAGACCCCTCAGTACCCAAGGTTAACCCAACTAATGCCTTGGGAGGTACACTACCACTACTGACTGTACTAGGGGGTGCAGTTGCCTTAGGGGCTGTAGTGGCAGGAGTTTGTCCTCCTCTTTTGGTGCACTCACTAAACCAGTGAGATTTACTTTTACAGTACTGGCACCACCTTTTCGACTGGCCTTCTTGAGTCTTCTTCTGGGAAGCCTGACCCCCACCCTCTTTGGTTTGTTGGGGACCTGGTGAAGACTTCTGGTCATTTTGCTCATTCTTAACATTACCCTTCTGGTCTGCTTTCTTCTGACCACCCTGGTTCTGGTTCTGGTTCTGCTTGATCCTTGTCCTGACCCATTTGTCTGCCTTCTTTCCCAATTCTTGGGGAGAGGTCAGATCTGAATCAACAAGGTGCTGGTGCAACAACTGGTTCTGACAATTGTTTAAAATTTGTTCTCTCATCATTAGATTATACAATCCTGTGTAATCTGTAACCTTGCTACCCAGCAACCAGCCCTCCAAAGCCTTAGTGGCACAATCCACAAAGTCAGACCAGTCCTGAGACTGAGTTTTCTGGGTGTCTCTGAACAGCAACCTGTACTGCTCAGTGGTTAAACCAAACCCATCAACCAGTGTTTTCTTCAGGACCTGGTAATTGTTAGCATCCTCTACTCTTGTAGTGAGGAGCTTATCTCTACCTTTACCATCAAAGGAGAGCCACAGTATAGCTGCCCACTGACTCTGGGGAATGCACTGCACAGTGCAGGCCCTCTCCAGAGCAGCCATCCATTTCTGGATATCATCCCCTTGCTTAAAGGGGGGCACTATTTTAGTCAGGTGTTTAGTATCTAAACCCTTCTCTCTATCTCTTGGGAGATTGCTGCCACCAGTGGGAGCTAACCCACTCATCTGCTGCTCTCTTGTCAGGGCAAGCTTCTCTTTGGCCAGGGCAATTTCTTCCCTTTCAATCCTTAGTTCAGCTTGTCTCATCCTAGCTTCATGCTCCCTTCTCTGAGGGGAAGTAAATCTCCTCTGTGGAGGATTCCTTCTCCCCTGAGAAGAGGCATTAGAGTGCAGAGATCTATTGGAGTCCCTAGAAAGAGATCTATCTCTCCTAACTCCAAGGTTAGGCCCACTTCGGGTTAGTACTGGGGGTCCCCCAGATCCTAGCCCAAGTAAGTCTAAGTTGGTCCTGGTTAGCCTTCTGACTACCTCAAGACCTTTGTCTACCTCATCCCCAGAGAGTTCCTCCTGATCCTCCTCCTCCTCAACTGCAGTAGCAGTGTTGGGGAGGTCTGGATCCCCAGAGGTTCCCTCTAAGGCTGGCATATTCCCATCTAGCTGAGAAAGCTTTCTCGCATCATAAGTCTCTAAGAGACCTATTAAAAAGGGAATGGTGGGGTTAGACCCCTGCTTCAGTTTTCTGGAGACACAGATTTGTCTCATCTCCTGGAAACTGAGAGCTGCATATCTTGAAGTGGCCTGTGGAGGGTCAACACTGACCAGGGGAGTCTCAGTAGATTCTCCCTGGGTAGACATGCTTTTCTAGTGAGGTGTAAGTGGTGCACTTACCTACACTATATGTTTGCCTACTGATCCCTTGCTAGAGTTGTAGTTTAGGGTGTGCTAGGCCCTAGGAGCTACAACAGCTGGTTCAGTAGAACTCAGAGTATTCTAAGCTAAGTTATATGTACCTTAAGTACTTATGTGATCTTTCACAAGATATTCTTAGGGCATGTGTGGTAAAACAACAGCAAGCTCAAATCCCAACCGCTGCTCACCAATGTGAGAAGTTGGCCTGATGTGCAGTGTTCACTATTCTAGTGATCACTATATATCAGTCCAAACAACCCTTATTGATGATTGGTTGTAAGTCAACCTTATAGACCAGCTATCCTAGTAGCATGGATACGAGCAGTCTAAGGCTAAGACTCTAGAGGGCGTGTTAAGCCAGCTGTTTTACCATCACATTACCCCTTGAACACCCAGTGAAAGGACACCACACAAGTGTTATGAAAATAAACAATGTATTTATTAGAATCACAACAACCCTGTACTCTTTATGAGGACAGGGTGCTAAGCACACAACAAAACTCTTACGAAAATACTTAAGTTAGCACGTTATACACAAATGCCCGAGGGGCACGAAAAACCATATACTCTAAAAGTGGAATGCGAATTACTAGCAGGTAAGTAACGATTCTCAGAGGCTTTGGGATCGCTAGGACTGGACTACTGAACCTTTAGATTACAAGCAGGAGGCCTAGGGAACTCGGGTGCAGAGTGTGCACTCTCACGCGGGATGCGGGACAAAGTCTATGGAAGCTAGAATTCACAAAGTTAGTGTTCACGGGCGAACCCGACCTGGTAGGGAGAAAACGACAGTGGATCCTGACCCTTAGATAGTGAGGCTATGCTGGGGCACCGAAATGCCGAAGTTACCTAGCCCAGGGGCTGCAGCTGCATAGGTCTGAAAAGACGTCGGGAATCCTCGTGCCGGACCAGGAGCCTGGAAGAAGGAAGTTGCTGGCAGGCGACCAGTGAAGAAAAGTTCGATGGATCCAAGCCTGGATCAAGGAAGAAGAAAACCTGAAAGCAGAGGGGACCAAGTTCTTGAATCACTAGCCAGTGATTAAGTGGGCACCAGGATGGCACCGGGCGAAGTCACCGCAGTCAGGTGAGTGGGCGCTGCTGGGCTCTGTAGTCTCACGGACCAGGAGGCGTTGTCGGCGACCAGGATGGAGGTACGAGCTGTCCCACGATGGATGAAGCTGTCGGCGTCGAAGAACCCAGGATTGGGCAACAAAGCCTTGGCTAATTCAAGCCCACGCGGTGGACTCAAAATGGCGTCTTGAGTGGACCAGGAGGGTCCGGGGTGCTCCTCTTCTGGAGGGAAGCAAGGGCCAGTCTGGAGCAACCAGACTAGCAGCAGTGTTGTCGTCGGGCGTCGTTCGGAAGGCCACAAGCCAGCGGGCTAGTAGCCAAACAACGCGGTGAGCAGCAAAAAGCAGAAGGGCCCCACGCCGATCGTGGAGATGCTGGGGGGCTGCTCTTCGGTGCTGGAGCTGCTCAGGGTGGGGGCTTCTCGGACCCCAAAGCACTCACCAGGAATTTACTCGGTGGGCTTGCTGTGCAGAAGTCGTGCAGTCTTGGCGATGGCCGGTCCCTCGAGGTCTCGTCGCACCCACGGTTCTCAGCTGTGCTGTAGAGGTGGGTAGAGGTCAGAGGTGTCAGGGAAGCCGGTTCTCGTCGAGCTGGGCAGTCTTGATCCGGAGGAGAGACTTGCAGCAGACCGCAGTGTTCTTAAGATGGTGCCTGCGGATGCAGGGTGACTACTCCTTAGTCACAAGGGAGAAATCTTAGGAAGAAGTCTTGAGTTCCTTTCGTGGAAAGTAGTTTCAGGATTCAAAGATGATCTGATTTGGAAGGGGGCCAGTTCCTACCTTTATCCTGTAAAAAGGGGCTGGCACGCGACTAAGTCCTGCCCTAGGGGTGGGACTAGGAGGGGGGTGGTTACACCCACTTCCTTGGCGGGCTTTTCCCCAGCACAGGGTCTGGAGTGACCCTGGAACTGGTTCCAGCCAGCCTATGCACAGTGAGCACCGGGGTGCCACGTGCAGTCACCTTCCTCTAAAGCCCTGCCTACCTACAATACACAAAACCCTGTCTGGGACGGTGCTGGCACCGCCCCTGGCAGGAAACCCTTTGTCCTTATCTCCTGCTCTGGGAGGACTCCCAGCAGCAGGAGGGCAGACTTGTGTCTCGGTGGCAGCATCCATTTTGTGGATGCTAAGGCTCTGTCTGACTTTAACCGGGGTTAGGGGTTACATACATGTCGTGTCCCTCTAGAAGGGTGGAATGCTAACCCCGTCGCCAGAATTGGCGAGGGGTTAGTATTCCAATTCGTATGACACCTTACTCGACATGTTTTGATAAAGCGATACCAGAGTTGGCATATAACCGCGAGGATTATAATGCACTTAAGAGTATATGGTATGCGATATCATGGAAACGGCTAAGGGATGGATCCCGAAAGCCGCAGACAGGCTCAGCTCATGCCAGAGCACCATCTCACACGATTCCAAGCACTCTGCCTTCAGGATTGTTAAGGCCTGCCATAGGAGTGACTGATAGGAGATCTGTGTGTCCATTTTAGGGTTAGATATAGGCATACTATATCTAAAGCAAAGGGTGAGTACACCACCTTGCCCCAGCTGTCGTGCAGCCAGTTGTGTCAGTTTAGTTAGTCAGCCCAGGGGTGGCATAATACATGCTTCAGCCCCTGGGAGACTTCTGGGTACACCTCAGCCCTGGGTACAGGGACTTGGAGAGGGCCCAGTGCCAATTCAGTACCTGAGTACAATTTGGATAGAGAGAACAGCTAGGCTGTGGGTCTGATTAGCAGGCCCACAGCCAGGGAAAGTCGTAAACCAGTGCAGCAAAAAGCAAAAATCTGGGTGATCATAGGATTGCAGACCCTACTCTCCTACACGCCACCTTTCAGAAGATTGACCTACATACAATTCAAGAACAGGAGGACTTCCTGGTGGAAACGGTCTCCCACACCCAGCAATTTTTGCCCAGGCATATAGGGATCACTAAGCCTATGAAGGAAGTCTTCAAAGACCTAATCAAGGCTGGGGCATATCCCCAAGTGTTGACTATAAATTGAAGCCCTCCCCCTATGATCTTTCCTACATTAAAGGCCAGTTTCAATCAAATTCCTTGGACACTGAACATAGACAAATACACAGGGTACTGGGGATACCCTGCTGCTAGACACAGTAAGCTGATTGATGTGGTGGTGAAAATGGTTGGCTCACAATTTGCAACTTATTAGCTGGTTGCCTACTGGAATTGTTGTCTAGATGTGACTGTGCCCAGTGGGACGTAGTGAGAGAGCTAATCCAGCAACCCCCTACCAATTCAAACAACGGGCACAGGGGATTGTAGCCGTAGGGCAAACACTCTTCAGCACCACCATCAGATGTGTTCTCGATGCAGCCGACACCACTGTCAGAGGCATAAATCCCAGCGTCTTTGAGTCGCAGACATGCTTGGCTCCATGTCTCTGGCTTCAAACCAGAAGTCCAGCAGCATTTGAGCAACATGCTGCTTAATGGGGAACACCTCTTCTAGCCTCAAGTATTTCATATGCACTCAAAAGTCAAGAAAGACACAGAGCCACAGGAATGGAAACCCCCCAGTTTCATCGCCCTGTGTGACTTCATCACTCACAATTCTGTGGTGGTGGTAAGACCACCTTCCCCGAGGCCTCCATCTTCTACCAGAGTCAGAAGCACCAACCACAAGCTTCTTCGGTGATTCTAAGGGTGCCTAAAGGCTTAACTGTTGCAAAGGCAGGCAAAATGATGATGTGGCTAACTGAGCCGCACACCTAAAGCAGCGACTTCCTTTCCCCCCCAATGCATACGTGTCTGGGGTGGAGGGACGTTTATTCCTTACAGAATGGTGAAATCTCACCTTAGACCAATGGGTTCTGATCATCGCAGAGCAGGATTACAGTCTGGAGCTCACTGCCCCACCACCAAACATACCCCTTTCACCCCATCCCCCAAACGCACCCTTTCACCAGAATACCAGCGGCTCCTCCAGGAGGAGATGCGCACTGTTTTACTCAAGGGAGCCAGTGCTCTTGCAACAATGCTGCAAAGGGGTGTGCTGCTTCTACTACCTAATTAACTAGAAAGACTGGTCCTTCAGGCCCATACTAGATCTCCGGCCCCTGAACAAGTGCATCATTTCGGAGCATTTCCACATGGTCCTGCTCCAGGATGTCATTCCACAATGGCAGCAAGGCAACTTCACGACCACCCTCAACTTGAAGGATGCCTTTTTCCATATCCCGATCCATTCAGCACATCGTTGATACCTCAGATTTGTGGTAATTCTTGCAATTCAAAAGTTCTGCCCTTCGACATACCCAAAGCCCCCCAGAGTTTCCACATATGCCTTGCAGTGGTAGCTACTTCGTCCGGGGTAGTGGTGTCCACATCTTACTGAACCTTGACGACTGGCTGATGAAGAATGCAGGCAAACAGTAGTGTTTGGCTTTCATGCAGATCATCTTGCATCTCCGTCACGGTCTGGGTTTCACCATCAACGTGGACAAGTGCCACCTCCAACCTCTACAAATAAAGCTGATCCTGGAGGCAATCCTGAACTCTCTTACTGGGGAAGTTTATCCCAGTCCCACATGGATCCAAGTCTTTCTGCTCCTACTGCCTCTTTTTCAGCCAAATCATCAGCTCACAGGAAGAAGTGATGCACCCCCTCTGCATGATTACCTCCTGCATCTCCATCGTTCCCCCATGTCCACTTAACACATGCTTCTGCTCCGAAGATTACAAGCAGAGGGTCTATTGTATGATCCAGTGTTGATTTGAGCCAGCAACCATCGCTTTTTGCTTTGGTGCAACTTCAGCAACCTGTTGCAGGCACTCTTTTTTTAGACCCAGTCTTCCATGTGAACATCGCCACAGGCGCCTCTCTCATGGGCAGAGGTGTGCATCTACAGGACACGACTGTTCACGGTCTGCGGACACCCCTTCAACAGACCTTCTACATAAACTATATGGAGTTCTTGGCAGTTCAATTGGCTCTGAAGGCCTTCTTTTGCCACATATATCACAAGGCAGTCCTCATCAAAACCGACAACTTGACTGCCACATACTGCCTGCAATATCTGAAAGAAACAGGTTAGTGTTCGATTTCTTACCTTAGAATATCCCCAGGCATCAGACTGATCTGGAAAGTTTTGCATAGCAGTACCCCTGCGTGTCGCTAGGCGTCGTCTGCGGCTCCGTGGCCGGTGTCGTTGGCGCCGAGGTGACGTCGTCGGCGTACTTAGACACCGCCCTCGCGCGCTGAAGTCCGTTCTTCTTTTTTCCGCGCAAGCAAGCGCAGATCCGGAAAAAGCAGTACTCGTTAGTCACTTTTTGACAAACTTTTTCGATCTTTTTGATCCTGTTTTCGAGTTGTAAGACTATCAGTGCCGGTAGGGATGCCTGGGTTCAAGCCCTGTGCCGATTGCAGCCGATTGATGTCGGTTACCGACCCCCATCGCCGGTGCCTGTATTGCCTTGGGGCTGACCATGATGACAAGTCGTGCCCCGACTGCCGGGCCTTGACGTCGAAGGCTAGGCGGGAGCGGTCCCGTAAGCGCCTCGCGCTCCGGCAGTCGGCCCCGTGTCTTTCCAGGTCGAGGAGGAGGTAGAAGGACCAGTCCGGGGGCTACAGTCATCGAAGCTCGGCGAGTCGACACCATTCGTCGGGCTCCAAGGCCTCAGGTAGGAGGCACAAGAAGTTGAAGAGACGACCTCGCTCTTCTTTCCCGCGCGATGCGGCCGGGGGTTCAGGCGACACCGCACACGCGGCTGGGCCGCCAGCTCCGCCGGAGCCGTCGCCAGCTCCGCCGGAGCCGTCGCCAGCTCCGCCGGAGCCGTCGCCAGCTCCGCCGGAGCCGTCGCCAGCTCCGCCGGAGCCGCCGCCAGCTCCGCCGGAGCCGTCGCCAGCTCCGCCGGAGCCGTCGCCAGCTCCGCCGGAGCCGTCGCCAGCTCCGCCGGAGCCGTCGCCAGCTCCGCCGGAGCCGCCGCCAGCTCCGCCGGAGCCGCCGCCAGCTCCGCCGGAGCCGCCGCCAGCTCCGCCGGAGCCGCCGCCAGCTCCGCCGGAGCCGCCGCCAGCTCCATACCCGCCGGTCCCTGGGCTGAACGCGACGCCGGAGGAGATAGATGCCTTCCTCATGGCCATGAGGTCGCTCTCTCCTCCGTCGGGTCCTGCAGTGGCGCCTTCGGGCCCTGTGGCCCCGACTGGGAGCCCAAGCGGGCAGGGTGCTTTGCCCCGGAGCCTTCCGCGACTTCGGTCCCGATGCCGCAGGGCCCTGCTGGATCCGGATCGCCGCTGGTAGACCTCACAACCCCTCCGCCTGCGCCGACTCCCAGGGTGTCGCCCCAATGCCGTCCCCGAACGACATCGTCCCTGATTTTTCCACCCCCTCCCTCGATCCGGTTCCGGCGTCGAGAGAAGAGCAATTCTTCTACGACCCGGCCCCATCCTTTGTACACTATCAGGAGATGTGGGACGAGGACGATTGGGAGGGGTCTGAGGACCCTCTGGCACGGGAGTGCCAGTTATTTCAGGACTGGGCAGGTGAGCTAGGGAAGGCCAGTGGTTTGGACACTTCGCCCGACACTGGATTTCTCTCCCCTCCTACCGTGGCTACGGAGGAGGGGGCGGCCTACAGTGTGGTGTTGACCAGGGCGGCCAAGTCCTTGGCTCTTGAGCTCCCCTTCACGGCCGTGAGGACTAACCTCACTGAGGTCCTCAAACCGCAGGCAAGCTCTTCGGAACCTCTACTGCCGTTCAATGAGGCCCTTACTGACGTTCTGTTGGGCACTTGGTCCAGGCCCGCTACTGGTCCCCCTGTAGATATGAACATGGCCAGACGCCACTGGGCGACCCTTGCTTTCTTGTCCACCCACCCTACCCCGAGAATCTGGTTATTGAGGCCTCCAACTCCCAGACCGCATTCCCGACAGCTCCTCTTGATCGGGAATCCAAAAGGTATGAACAGTTCGGAAAGAAAATGTTCTCCTTTCTCAGTTTGGGGTTGCGATCGGTCAACACCACTTGACTTTTGGGCCGTTATACCCACTCTCTGTGGGACACAAGTCGCGGACGTGCTGCCAGCTTGCCCGAAGGAGGCCCGGGTGAAGCTCGCCCAAGCCCTTGCGGAGGGGCGAGATGCAGCACGGTACTCTATTTGTTGTGGGCTGCATACTACGGACTCGCTAGGCAGGCCGATTCCAACAACTGTGGCGGTTCGCTGCCACGCCTGGCTGAGGTACGCCAACTTTTCGGGTGATGTCCAGAATTTCCTCATGGACATGCCGTTTCATGGCCGTCGCCTCTTTGGCGACAAGGCAGATAGCGCGCTTCAGCGTTTCAAGGACTCCAGGGCTACGGCCAAGACCTTGGGCTTGTCTGGCCAGGGCCAGCAACCTTCTACCTTTCGCTCCTTTGTGGCCAAGGAAGGGGCACCCCCTCACGTCCTGCCAGCCACGGGCCGCAGACTAACATCCAGCGCGACGGCGGACGTGGTAACCGCCGCGGCGGTGTCAGGGGACAGCGGCGAGGCCAGTCCGCATCCACCCCCGCAGCATCCTCCTCAAAGCCTTCCTAGTCAGAGCTTTCAGGCCCATTTGACGCCAGTGAGGGGCAGGGTTCGCCATCACCTCCTCCACTGGCGCTCCATCACATCGGACAGGTGGGTGATGCAAATCGTCCGAAAGTGCTACTCCCTCCCCTTCGAGGCAACCCCTCTAGCCATGCCACCGCAGTACCACCGCGTGTTGGGGGATCACTTGCAACTTCTGCAAGAGGAAGTTACGGCCCTCATGGCCAAGGGGGCCATCGAGCGAGTTCCTGGGCCAGAAGTAGGGTGTGGTTGCTATTCCCACTACTTTCTGGTTCCCAAGAAGGGCAAAGGGGGCCTGGGCCTTATCTTGGGCCTGCGGAAGATCAACGGCTTCCTCCGGAAGGAGAAGTTCAAGATGCTGACTTTGGCTCAGGTCTTAGTTGCCCTAGACCCTGGAGACTGGATGGTAGCATTGGACTTGCAGGACGCTTATTTTCACATCCCCGTCCTGCCGGCCCACCGGAGCTACCTGCAGTTCACGGTAGGCCACGAGCACTTTCAGTTTACCGTGCTCCCCTTCGGCCTTACCACGCCCCTCGGGTGTTCACGAAAGTGATGGTGGTGGTTGCAGCTCATCTGCGCAGATTGGGGGTGTCCGTCTTCCCCTATCTCGACGACTGGTTGTTAAAGGCGGGCTCGCCTCAGACCGTCGTCAGCCACCTCCAGACTACGGCCGACCTCCTGCACCTGCTTGGGTTCTCCATCAATGTGTCGAAGTCACACCTGTGCCCCTCTCAGAAGCTCTTCATCGGTGCGGTTCTGGACTCAATGCGGTTTCGGGTTTATCCTCCCGAACAGCGGGTTCGGGATATTCAGGCTCTGATTCTGATCTTTCAGCCTTTATTCCGGGCCCTCGTCAGGTTGACGCTGCGGCTTCTGGGGCTGATGGCCTCCTGCATCCTTCTGGGGCATCACGCCCGGTGGCGGATGCGGGCTTTGCAGTGGGACCTGAAGTTTCAGTGGGCCCAGCATCAGGGCAACCTGTCCGACCACGTCCTGATCTCTAGAGGGCACTGCGAGACAGTTGCAGTGGTGGCTCACGGACCGCGATTGGGTCAGCGGCAGATTCCTCTCCCTACCCCAACCGGAGCACGTGGTCATGACGGATGAGTCCCTCCTGGGCTGGGGGGGGGGGGCCACATGGGAGAGGCGAAGATCATAGGCCTCTGGTCTCCGGCGGAGTCCCGGCACCACGTCAACCTTCTGGAGCGGAGGGCGATCCGGCTTGCACTGAAAGCATTCCTCTCCTCTGTCAGGGGGAGTGTAGTGCAGGTGTTCACGGACAACACCACCGCCATGTGGTAACAAACAGGGCGGGGTGGGGTCGTGGACCCTGTGTCAGGAGGCTCTGCGCCTCTGGCAATGGCTGGAACATCAGGGCGTGACCCTGGTGGTTCAACACCTGGCAGGTTCCCTGAACGCCAGGGCAGACTAACTCAGCTGTTGGTGCATGATGGATCACAAATGCCGTCTAAACTCTGACGTGGCGCAAGGCCTCTTTCAGCCGTGGGGAGAGCCTTGGTTAGATCTATTCGCCCCACGAAGAGAACGCGCAATGTCATCAGTTCTGGCGTTGGAATTTCCAAGGCGGCACTCGCTCAGCGACTCTTTTCGTCGCAAGTGGAGCTGCGGTCTGTTGTACGCCTTTCTGCCTATACCACTTCTGCCCAGAGTGCTGAAGAAGATCAGGTGCGTCCGGGCCCAAGTCATCCTTGTGGCTCCGGAATGGGCACGAAGATACTGGTATCCCGAGCTACTCACCATGTCAGTTGATCCCCCGATTCGTCTGCCTCTTCAGGAGGACCTTCTGTCGCAGCAGCAGGGGACGGTCCTCCACCCGAACCTGTCCAGCCTCCACCTCCAAGCGTGGAGATTGAGCGGCGCCAGTTGAGGCTATTTGACTTTCCTCCCGAAGTCTGTGATGTGTTTTTGCAGCCAGGAGTCCTTCCACGAAATCGGTATACGCCTGCAGGTGGAATAAATTTGTGGCACAGTGCACAGCAAAGGCTGTGGATCCCCTTTCTGCCCCCCTTTCAGAGGTTCTCCTCTTTCTCTTGCCCAGCAGGGCTCTGCTCGGGGCACTATCAAGGGCTACCTCTCAGCCATTTCCGCCTTCTTAAGGCTACCTGATCAGCCTTCTCTTTTTAAGCCCCCTGTTGTAAATAGATTCTTGAAGGGCATCACTCACATGTTTCCTCCTGTTCCTTTCGTGATGCCCCAGTGGGACTTGAACCTTGTTCTTACTTATTTGATGTGCGCACCTTTCGAGCCACTTCACAATTGCCCTCTTCGTCTTCTCTCTCTTAAGACTGCATTCCTGGTTGCCATCACCTCTGCCAGGAGAGTGAGTGAGCTCTAGGCTCTATCTTCCAAACCTCCCTTCCTTTCTGTCCATCAGCACAAAGTTGTCTTGAGAACGCCCAAGGTGGTCACAGCCTTCCACATCGGACAGTCCATCACCTTGCCCACCTTCCTTCCGCATCCCTCAAAAGAGGGAGAGGCTCCACCGTCTGGACCCAAAACGTGCGCTTTCATTCTGTCTGGATCGCACACGCCAGGTCCGGGTGGACGACCAGCTCCTTCTTGGTTACGTGGGCGCTAAGAAGGGACGGGCGGTGCACAAGCGGACCATCTCTTGGTGGGTCGTTTTGTGCATCAAGGTATACTATTCTCTGGCTAAGAAGGAACCTTCTGTTGGGCTGCGGGCCCGTTCCACTCTGGCCACGGCGGCTACTACTGCCCTGGGTTGGGGAGTCCCTTTGCAGGACATCTGTCAGGCAGCTACGTGAGCCTCGCTGTACACGTTCGCTAGACACTACTGCCTGGACAGCCAAGTCCGGAGAGATGGCTTTTTCGGCCGTTCTATTCTCCAGGACTTTCTGGTGTGATTATTGGTTCGCAGACCCACCACCGGGGTTGGTATTGCTGGGGTATCTATTCTAAGGTAAGGAATTGAACACTAACCTGTTTCTTTCAGATGCACAAGTTACTTACCTTCGGTAACGATATATCTGTAAGAAACGGTAGTTAGTGTTAAATTCCTTGCCGCCCCACCCATCCTCCCCGTTCTGCGAACTGATATCTAGGGTTAAGTTTCATCCCTTTTAGGGCCCTAGTTTCATGGCACCAGTGTTGGTTTTTATCATGGCTCTGCATTTCTGGCGTGGAAAAGCTGTGTATAAGAACTGACGTCAGCGCGCGAGGGCGGCGTCTAAGTACTCCGACGTCATCCCGACGCCGACGACTGACGCGGAGCTGCAGGCGCCGCCTACCGACGCGCAGGGGTACTGCTACGCAAAACTTTCTGTATCCAGTCTGACGCCTGGGGATATTCTAAGGTAAGGAATTTAACACTAACTACTGCTTCTTACAGATATATCGTTACCAAAGGTAAGTAACTTGTGCACTAGGGAGGCACTCACTCTCCCTAACTCTCGGTGTTAGTGCTAGACATTTGATGTTGGGCAATCCACTATAGAGTACACCTTCTAGCGGAATACCTTCCGGGAGTGAACATTGGCTTTACAGACCTGCTCAGGAGGGTGTAGCCACAAATCCATTAATGGGAACCCTACCCTGAAGTCCTGCTCCTCTATTTTCTAATAGGGGGCAATGCACTATGGATAAACTGGTCAGGGATATTTGCATACCCTTTTCCACCTCTAGATTTGGCAGACCTCCCTCGTCTTAGTGGCTCTTATGTGGCCAGGCATCTGTAGTTCACATTCTTCCTAGAGTTGTCTGTAGTCCCTCACTAGGGCACACTTAGAGCTCCTAGAGTTTGGTTACCTTAGTTTTGCCTCCTGTATGCATGTCCATCCTTTAAGAGGCTCTCCATCCATCCCACTACTTAAGCCTGCTATGTGGCAAAAGGGAAGAGGTTCGTCCACTACTGCTTGCCCAAACACATTGATGCACTAAAGCCGTCAATGAAGTCCATTGTCTTACTATTTCATTTGCAAAGTTAAGGCTTGGTTTACACAGCCATTTGTTTACCATTGGCTGCAGTGGCAGCATACACAGAGTTCCAATTAGTAAAGCATTTATGGAAGGACCTCAGTAGGTTCATGGGACCACTTTTCAGCCCCCTAATTCTTGCCATCTCCAATTTCTGTCTTGAAAATTAAAGTTTCTAGTCTCAATCATTTCCCTCATCCGTTTGAGCGAGACACAAGCTCTCATGCTGCAGGAGAACTTTTTCAAGGTACACACTGACAGGCTATTCCTTAGAACTAACAGAGTTTCTACCCAAGGTGATCTCTCCTTTCCACCTCAACCAGACAATTGAACTCCAGGTGTTCTTACTACACCCAGACTCCATAGTAGAGAGAGCCCTTCAAACACTAAATGAGGAGGGCATTCCTCTAAATTCTGCACTGGGCATGTGTATCTAGAGCTACACATGCCACGAATGGAAAATATTACCCTGGTTCCATCAGTTTGTGGTATGTAGTGCTGTAGTTTCACATGCTCACCTCCCCATGAATTCTTTGGTTGTTGCAGATATTGTTTCTTTCTTTCTTTCACACCTTTTCTCCTTGCTTGGTCATCATAGTGCATTTTCATGCTCCATCTCCATCCTCACCCGCCGTTCGAGAAAACTAAGCAACTATAGATTTAATGCTTATGGGTATTACCAGTCCTAGGAGGAGGTACTATACCTCTTGACTCGAAAGACTTATTCGAAGAAAAACAAGTTGTACACGTCCCACCACAACACTAAATGGCAAGAGTATGCAGCGCATGTGATTCTACATCACTATATGGCATGAACGGATGCTTAGAGGTTAAGTAAAATTTACCTTCTGCATTATAGGATCTTCGTTGGTAGTTATAAATGCTGGAATAATTCTGCTCTGTATGCCTGGACCCAGGAGCACTTTTTTAATAGAAATATTGTCCATGAATATAAACATAGGTGACCCATGTGCGTATGATGGGCAGCACCCTTTAGAGGTCTATCAAAGGTAATTTGTGTTCCTGACTATAGTCTTTAGAACTGAAAATAACCCATTACAAGTCTGCATTGCAAAAGAGATTGAAAATGTATAAAAGGAAGGAAGAAATTCAGCTTGATGGGTTCACTATGAAAGCTGAGAAAAAAGTGCCCTGTCCCATTAAGATTCTATGAGATTCCCCTACCCATGATGCATTGTATTGGCAGTTAACCTCACAAAGCCAATTCTTTTTTCAGTTTGTGAGTAAGCTCTCAAAGCATATATGAGGTTTCACACTTCAATTTTTACACAACTGTCAGTCAAGTTTACAGTCTTTTGCACTTTCTCTCAATGTCTTTTATATTCCTCTTTTGAGTGAAGTGATTATTTTCCCTGCTTCTGGAATTCTTTTCTAGTCCGAATGCATTCTCGATTTCAGAGGTGCCCCTTACTCAGAACTAAAAAGGTGGTCTCAGCCCCAGTCCAGACCTGGGTGACCTGCTGCCAATCTAAACATTCTGTGAAAGGCTGAAGGTTTGCTACCTTTTCTCTCACCAACACGGAAGAATAAGAAAAACAAAAGAATTTCAAGAATTCCTCAGGCCTTACCAATGCCTGTCACTGCAGAGACTCCTCTTTTGCCATTAAGGCAGTTCAAACCGAACATCCCACTTGAGGATCCTCAAGATGAGCCGGTGCAGTCTTGGCAGCTTTTCCCACCAACTGATTGTCTTTATGGCCACATCAACTACTGAGATGGGAACAATTAAGAGACGTAATCACCTCCTTCTGGTCCACTGTATTTATCACGGGATACAACTCACAAGCCAAAGACAAGAAAGTAGAGATTTCAGGCATGATCTAGACCTCCTTATTGTGACTGAGATATTTCACTTTCGTCCTTTATGCCCACATCTCCAACAGCAGGTTCTCCTTGTCTCACCTACAGAAATGACCACCTTTCATAAGGTCTTGGCCCTAGGAACTTTGAAGCGTAATATCAGTCAAACTCTTCATCCTATGGTGTCAGTTACCTTAGAGACTTTAAAAACCGAGACTAGCTATAAAGCCCCTTCTTTCATTGGTCCCAGGTCGATTAGACAAAGCAGAAGAAAAATCCCACATGCCTGCTACTGTTAAAGCTGCAACTCCTCCCTTCTACATAAGTATAGAACTCTTCTGTATAAGTATTGTTCTAAACCAGGCTCAATGATAATGTCAGTGAAACGCAAGCATATTTCAGTGCCTGAGTCCACTGCGCCCCCAGAAAGAGTACAAGGCTGGCGACTAAAGGCAGAGGTTTGCAAAAAAACTGCAACACATCTGAAAATTGCTAGTTTTGCGGCTCTCTGGGACAGATACCAGTGAAAAAACATGGTCAGCGTGAAACTGTTTAGAACCAACTTGTCAGACTATGAGCTGCAAAATTAAAAAACGGAGTTATCTGGTTTTCAACCATGTAATCAGGACAGTGTTGTCTGAGCTATCTTCCACTGCTTGCTGCCATGGGATTTCAATCGCAGGTTTTTCATTGCTCTGTCTTACCAACCAGAATCTAAACGCCCACCTAAGGTATTGAACCTTCTTTTCTCAGTCATTTCTATTTGGTCATCACGTTGATAACAAAATGGTCAAAATGAAAAGTGAAGCAAAGAACCTCAAGGCAAGACCCGCAGCTATAGTTAAGCTGACTCACTTTCTCTCCCCCACACACTTTGCAGATCAGGGTCCCAGGAAGATTCCTGTCCACCTCACATCCTGAAGACCGTAGCGGACAATATTGCCCCAATTTATCAAGATGAGTTAACGTGTTCCCTCCACTCAGGTGTCGTACCTGATTACTGAAAAGGGTGAATGTGGTTCCCCTTCTTAAGTTCATGTGGATCCTGAAGTACCAGCAAACTGTAAACCTGGCTCCTTATTGCCAGCAGTAGCAGAAGTCCTGAAAAAGTTGGTGAAGTGTCAGCTCACCACCTTTCTGACAGACAATCTCTTGCATCCATCCCAATCTGGCTTCAGAGCACATTACATTACAGAAATGACGCTCCTTGAGGTCTCTAAATCCATTAAACTTAGTTTGGACTCCAGCCTCAATGTAGCTTTGGTGCTGTTGGACCAGTCAGTAGCTTTTGATATGGTGGAGTACAACACTTGATCACAAACATCTAAGAGTGTCGGGCCAGCCCTTCGCTGGCTGAGTTCCTTTCTGGAGAACCGAGAACAGTTTATCTGGCTTAACCACTGCTCTTCCAGAGCCAAATAATTGGAATGAGGTGTCCTACGGGGCTCCTCTTTGAGCCCCACTCTTTTAAATGTGTATATGATGATCTCACTGGCCCGACTGGTCAATTTTTTGGCATGAAGATCATGTCCTATGCGTAAGATACCCTTATCAAGGAGATTCAATGAGCGCCAAATCTTTTGCTGTCTGTTTGGAGGCACTGTTAATCTGGCTTCAGTATTATACATTGCAATGCAACCCAACAAAACTGAGATCCTTAGGTTTGGGTTAAACCCCTCTTTAGGGTGGACTGGAGCATGGCTCAGTGAGGTTTCTCCTGCGCCCCTACCCACAGCAGTAGCCACAATCCAGGGTGTGTTGTTTGACTCCCAACTTTCTTTGAAGGCCCAGTTTTCGATGGTAGTTGGATCTAGTCTCTGGATCCTCCACATGCTCAGGAAAGTTCTAGATCTTCTCCCTGACGAATCTTAAGTAATCGTTATCAGGACGTTTATCTTGTCCCAATTGGATTGTCAACGTCCTGTATCTGGGTCTTCCTGGCTTAGTCATGCGTCTGCAAGTAATCTAGAATATGGCAATATACCTTAGTTTCAGGGTACCTAAATATGCCTTGGAGAAACTTTATTGGTTTTCCGTGCACAAGCATGTAATGTTCAAAACTATGACTCTAGCCCCCTATTATAGAGGTCCTGCTTACTTAAATGAAAGGATGAAGGAGTATTAACCAGGAAGACTGTTGCGATCTAGTAGCACTGGCCTGTTAACAATCCCCCATTTCCGAAAACATCTGAGATGGGGTCCTCCTTTATGGTCACAGTAGAAACAGCTACCTGTCATGTGAGATCAATAACCAAGGAAGCTCTGTTCAAGAAGGCCCTGAAGACGCATCTTTTTAAGCTTTAGGACTTGGTATACTATTGGGGGCTCCACCTCTTCTCCCCTGTTTTTCTATGTTGAGCGCGGGGACGCTCTGAGTAGCTATATAAAATACATTTATTCAAGGCAGTGGGATTGGAAAAAAAATCTTCGGGCATCAATACAAGGCTAAAGCCCTTAGCTATTAGTAATAGGGTTCAGGCCCCTCTGTGGGCCTTCCACCAAACCAGGATTATCCATACCAAAGAAATCCGTCCAAAACTAAGACTGCATCAAAACCAACTACCCCTAGAAGAAGGCATGCTTCAGGGGGCAGACAAAGACAACCTAATACCCACTCCATTCCCCAGTGTAATTGATTGAGTTGTTTCTTTGCACGTGGAAGAGTGGTCTGCAATTGCCAGATACAAATATGTGCTAAATATTGTATCTCGTGTACTTTCTGGGTCTGAAAGTCATTTCGCTGCCAGTTGCGTCTAGACCATCATCAAAGCACCAGCGTTCAATTCTGATTAAGGAAATATCTGTCCTACTTTAAAAAAGAAAAAAAGTGACAGCAAAGACCCCACAGACAGGAAGACATAGGGATCTACGACAGTTATTTTAAAGGAATATAGAAGGGTCCAATGCTAGAGTTCAAACTGATATAAGATCTACGATTCAACATTCATCAGTGAACATTTTAATGCTCTACCTAGATCAAGTCATTCTGCAAGAATTGATTGGTTGTGTGCAATAGATCTTTAAGATGCGTTTTTCACATACCAATCACTCACCCACACAGGAGGTACTTAATATCCGTAGTAGTAGAAAATCACTACCAATGCACATTCCTGCCATCAGGTATAGAATAAGCTGTTTGCACGTTCGTGAAAGGTGTGGCAATATTAGCAGCCTACCTATGGAGTACTTTAATCTATTCTTACCTGGACATGGGGCTGCGGAAGGCGAAACGTGAAAGACCGCTTTGTAAAATCCAGCCTGTTGTTCAATTGGTGCTGTAGATCAATTGTCAAAAATTAACTCTTCATGTACAAAGATCCTCCTACCTGGGAGGAACTATAGACACCATAAAAGTGTTTGCTTCTGGACAGAGCACAACCTCTATACTGGACAAGTGACCTTACTGTTGAGAACCACTAGTCAAACAGCAAGGTTGATCTCATCACTCCCAAGTTCTATGGCAGATCTTCTTTACATTGCAGCCCTCCTATTGAGAAAAGGGCATTTTGTAAATACGTTGACATAGTGAGTCTTCTGAAAAAAGGTCCTGTCCAGAGAGGAGAGGCACCTCTACAAATAGTCACACATATATCCCTGACAGGTTGGGTCCCTCGCTTGAATACTCTATTGGTTCAAGGACAGTCCACAGAAAAATGGAGATAAATAGCACATAAACCACCTCACGCAAAGAGCAGTTCACCTGGCCTTCAAAGCATTCCTTCCTTCTCTGCAGGCAGACCGCTCTACCGCCATGCATTATATCTAGAACCAAGAAGGCGCCAAGTCACAACTGCTACTCTGGACGTGCAGTCAATTTGGCATTGTCTCTGGACCGATCTCTAAAAGTGACCCATGCCGCAGCGATGATAAATTAAAATGCCAATTTTCCCAGTCAATTTTATGAGGAATACCATGAATGGGTCCTGGATGACAATATACGGATCAAGGGGCAATGCCCTTTTGATTACTTGGCCACATGGTTTTCTGTACTCCATTTCTACAATGATATTGGTCCCATCAGTCATTGAGAAAGAAAGTATCCAGAAAAGATTACTTTGATAGCCCAAAGGCAGCAATACAGTGATTGTAGATGGGCCTACAATTGTCCTTCAAACCATGCATGAGGCTGCCTCCTAAGCAGAGTCTGGCGACCAGACTTCAGGGGCAGGTTCATTCAATTCAGTTTGCCAGCATGGCTCCTGAAATAAACAGTATGGTCATGTAAATATTCCCTCTGCTCACATGATGATTTTAGAAAAGGCAAATCTTCTTTCCACAAGAACTTGCTATTAGCAATTCTGTTTGTGATACCTAAACTATGGACACAACCCTATTGCCTTTTAATCCCATGCGCGCTGCGGGTTTTCCCGCTGTGCGCTGACTTTTTCAAAAAGCCGCGGTTCATGACGAGCTCAGCTAGTCATGAGCGTGGAAGGGGTTAAGAGGAATTTTCCATACCTTGCATGCAAATATGGACACTGGCACTCTGTATATAGAATACATCAATGGAAAAGTGCTGCAGTGGCCATGCACACAGCATTGAATTAATTACGCGTTTGACTTCAGTGAAGGTTCTTACTATGCAGAACTGAACTCTAAGTGACCTTTTTGTTTAAAACATTCAAATTATTTTAGCTTATCTTGAATCCGTTAACTTAGTTGTTCTCTTTTGCTGTTTGCAACCTTAAACTCTAGATTCTAAAAACTCGTACATATATAGACATAAAATCGCTTTAATGTAGTAGTTCAATATACCTCCAATTCATTTGTTCTTGACAATCTACATATCTGCTCTTGGCATAAAGGCACCAGCACATAGGTAATCTGAGAGGCCGATTTGAAAGGGATCCAGTTATTTTGATAGGTCTCTGGTGGAAAATAAAGCTGGGTACCTAAATATGTAGGCTTAAGGTAAAAGGAAATAGCGGGCTCTTGTCACTTTAATTTTTTTACATATATGTGTGTGTATCTGTGCATGTGTGTGTATATATATATATATATATATATGTATGTATATATATATATATATATATATATATATGTGTTTATGAGTGTATTTTTATTATTGGAGTAAAATCGCCTGATCAGGTAACACTACCAACTAGAAGACGCTCCGTGGAAAAATATTCTCCCACTAACCAATAAGAGAAAGAAAAATGCTGGGGGGGAGGGGTTAGCGGGGAGCGGTTGTTCAGTAGAGTAACAGAGTGCAGGATGCTAAGTGAGGTGTGGGGTCTAAGTAGATGGAAAAATGTTAATCGTTTTTTTGTTTTTTTTAAAAAGGTAGTTCTTAGAAATTTGAGGATTCATAAAAAAAAAAACACGATTCCTTAGTTTAACTTTCTCTATTCTCTCAAAGAATTCTACTTGTTAATCTATTTCAAAGAATGAGCAAATCTTGCTAAATGCTTGAATTCATGCAGTTTTAATCTGTTAGGTTTTCTGCCTTTACCAATTAATATTAATCAACTATTACTCACCTATACATTACACTTACGGAAGTTTTTAACAGTTGGTGAGACATGGGTAAGAAGAAGGGGATGCAAGTTAACAAGGCTACAAGTAGTGTTTAATCCATCCACAAACTCGTTTGCAAAGAGTTGATATAAAATAAAAAGTAAGGTTGTGTAATCAGTTATCCTAACCGATGTACTTCATTTCAATTCGAGTTACTCACCCTTGCAGATTGGCACAAAGTGATTAGAACCTTCCTACTCAGTTGTGTTCTTCAGATGTGTCTGTACATATTGCATGCCTGCCCAAAGTCCCTCTGATAATAGCCAGGCTTATCACATTACACAGGTCAGTATTCGCCAAAACTAAAATTAGGCGAATGCCCATGGATGTCCTTTTAAACTCTCAAAAATAGTTGTTTCAAAAGAAAACCAGCTGCTTCTTGGTGGTGTTGATTCTGAACTTATTATAGTTTCCTTGCATCAGCCAGAGCAGAGTACACAGGTTTACTTACATGGATATTTGTGTATTCTAGTTCTAATTAATTCTATTACCTCTGCACATTCAACTTTGAGAGGTCCCAGTTTGCAGCTAAGCCAAATGTGAAGGATATTACACACACTATAACCGAGCAGTGTGGTACCACATGTCTTTCATGGTGTTGCAGTGTCTGGAGATGACCACGCCAAGTGCATCACAGGCTGTGCCCTGTCTTAGCCTCTTCATTTGCCATTTTTACTTCTGGGTGTTAGGACTCACAAAGGAACTTGGGAGCTGAGTTTATAGTAACAGTCATGAACGTATTTGACCTTCCCCCCCCATCCCCCCAGTTTTAAATATTGTATGATTTTGGGTTCCTTTGCCACTATGAGCTAAACAGTATTGTTTGAAGAGCTGCAGCAAGTGTAAACGTTGATATTGAAGCCTTAACTTCCTTGAATGCTGTATGTGATGTTTGGCAGATCAGTCATGTCAGCTGGAATTTCTTTTCTTCTTAGCGTGTCTTTTTAAGACTAAGTACTCGAGGGAAGGAAACTATCAGCACATATAACAATCTTGCTTACCAAAAGCAGGAGGGGATATTAAGAGTGCAGAGCAGTCGATCCTGCCATGTTTGGCTTCAAGACACATAAAGGATTAGTTCTAACAAGCCATTTCCCGAAAAGCACAAAACTGGTTGAATGTCCCAAAGGGAAATCCCTTCATTCATCCGGGACATTCCTCAGGAAAAAGACCAAGACAAATACTCAACCAGGATATTGAGCCCAGCGCCTGTGCTGGTAGTTTGGCAAAGTGCTTGGGAAGCAGCTTCCTAATAGTGTGTTCAGCACCACTGAAGTCTTCTCAGGTACCCACAGTGGCACTTTTAAGTCATTGAAGGCAGATCTCTTCCCATGCTGTCCTAGATGAATGAGAGTTGCATCCGTGACCCCCATCTCCCCACTATGCATGTAACGTAGCACAGATCTGGTCTGCAGCAGACTGTAGGCTCTACGTTTTCGCCTATGTTTACTGTTGATAAGCTGATGGATGTTTTGCCAAGCCAGCTAAAGTCATTTAGTATCATGGTAGAGATTAATGCCTAGTGTTGATCAATGGCATCAGGAGAGCTATATAGTATGTTTCATGTGATGGCTCCTTCATGGACCATTATGTGGGGTTTTTTTACGCAAGATTTTACCTTTTGTTATGGAGAATGAATATTGGCTCTCAGAAGGGCAGTTTATATTGTGTACTAGGATTTATTTTTGAGGAGTTCAAACTTTTCTTTGTTGAACAGCAAGACTGACGTTGGCTGAGATGTTGCAGGGCTTGGACACTTGCAGTATGCAAGTAGCCTGGATAATTAACTGAACTGTGTGCATAGTGAAGTGCTCCCAGCCACACCGTCCGCCTGGTGAATATAGTGCCTCTGTAGTTTGAGGAAGATCATCTTCAACCTGAAATCACCTAAATCTTACCTAAGGAGCCTCAATGAGTGTTTTCTTCATTTTACTGAGAAACTTTAAAATCTTAAAGATGATTTTGAGGTGAGAACATGATCTTTGCAAGTTGTCAAGGATCATTTTGAGGCAATATGGGCCGAAACTGGATAATCCAATTTATTTGGTACAATAACTGATATGTAGGCGTGGCCGGCAGTCAACATAGGTAAGCCTTAAGAGAAATGGCCTGCGGATTTCAGTTGGATGATAGATTGGGACAGAATGCTAGCACACCCTCCGAGCATCCCATTTAATCCAACCACAGATGGAATTAAAAATACTACATAGAGTTTACATGGAAAAAAATAATTCTGAATTCCTTTTTGACTTCTTGAGACAGGGACACAAAGAATGAACATGTTGGCAAAGGAGATGTTTGCATTAGGATCTTTGGCTGTTCTGAAAATGCTCTTATATTTTAGCCAGATATTTGTTTTCACTTAGGCAACTTGTGGGCCAAATGGAATAGCATTTCTCTGAGGAGTAGACGTAGACTCTAAATTGGGTGGTTGCAAATGAAACGATTCAAATATATAATTCTGTTGCAAGAGTAATAGCAACTTCTTTGTACAGGAGTTGTCCTTTTTCGCTAATGTCAAATTTTTCTCTTAACCTTCATTCAAGGATTCTATGAATTGCTGGTTGTTAGAAACTGGTAGCGTGGTGCAGAGCGGGTGGGCCAAACTCCGTAGGAAATGTGTAAAGCATCCACACAGCACACACAAGCGGCACACTACAAAAAGACCACACCAGTTTGGGTGAAAAACAGCATATGGATTATGCACAACACAGCAAGAGGTAATCACAGGGGCGAACACGGTACCAACTGGCACCCGATAGTCATGTACAGGAGGGGACTATTTACAGGGCAAGGCCAATCTGGCTGCTGCCAGAACCATCGCAATTACACAGGAAGAATCAATGTAAAGTCCATCAATAATGATAACCAGAAGCAGTCCGTACCTGCTGGGGAATAACTGAATTCTGCTCAGTACCTTGGCATGAATCTCTTTAGGCATACCCCATTAACATCAACTGCAAAAAGAACATTAGGCTTAGAATGCAGATATCATTGTATGGTATTTGGCCTCCCCTTTGGCATAAACGCATGTGAACCGGTTTGAACCTAAACCATCCTTGCCCAACCATAGTAGTCTGCATCAGACACATTATGCACAACACCATCAGTGTAAGCTTGGGGGGGGGGGAACATTATGCATCAAGACATTTTGCAGACATCATGGCATTTCTACGAGAGGCCTATCCTGCACAAATAGGCGTAAATCATCTTTGCCGAAATCCTGGAATGTAAACATTAGGCCTAGGTCCAGTGGGCACAAGGTAAAAAGCATAATATTAGGCAAAATACCATGAATCTGGTAGATCTGTTGATGTAGGGTTCTAGAGAGCTGCATATTTGTCTTTTATAGATAAGGGCCATCCGCTGCTGTAAACTACTTTTATTTCACGTGTGCTGGGCAGTCATGTGAAGCTCTAATGTTGTGGCATTGGAAAGTCCCAAGCAGTGTAGATGTTGAGGTTCCTTATTTTGTAAGGCCAAGCGATGCTCTGAGGAGACTCAAGCAATCTGCGCATCAATGGAGTCATCATTTTCAAAGATGTTTGATATCTGGGTGCATTTGCAGGTTGCTCTTTTCACAAGGTTCTTGATTTCAAAGTGTGTGATATATTGTTCATTGTGGTTTCTGAAGAAGGGTGCTTAGAGGCTGGTTGCTAGGAATTATATATAATATATATAATCCACATTTGTAAAGCGCGAACATTCACCGTAAGGGTCTCTAGGCGCTGGGGGCCCTCGGGAAGATTAAGCAAGCTATTGCCCAGAGTCACATGGTGCTGAGCTAATCTGCTGCTGGCACCGGGGATCGAACCGTGATCCCCAGATTCCGTAGTCATTCGACCTGGCCGCGGCGCCACACCTATTCCCCAATTATCAACTGTTGTATGTTTTTCCTCCATCTCTGATCATTGAAATAGTACTGTGAAGGTTCAGAAAGTTTCACAAGGCCTTGTTCTTGGTAGCTCTGGATTAGTCTGGGGCTCTGCTATTTAGATCAGCTGCGTCTCTCACTGGGAATTTGGTCAGTATACTGTTTTTTTGGTTTATTTAAACTCTGGAATATGGCACGTTTCACCCACATCTAGCCACTTCGCAGGTTCAATGTTGGTAGCTGCAGTAGTTTAGGATCTCCTTTTGTATGCCATATGGTTGAGCATCAGGCGTCTTCCCAAAAAAATTGATGTTTTTGAAGATGGTGATATGAGAAGCTGGTGGGCACTTCTATCTTCAGTTTGCTCACCTCCTGAACCTCCTGAGGCGTCCCAATACAGTAGGACAGAAAAGTTGAGATGAGTTTCTTGCAATGGCGAGCAGTGACACTGCTCTATCTCAGCTCTGTGCCTGCCTAGGTTTTATGTCACAGAGCCATATAAGCATCACTTTAGTTCTCAGACGTTCAGAATACTGTAACTTATTCATCTGGATTTGCCTGTGTCATTGGATTTGTCATGTAAGTTCTAAAAAGGTTTGCAGGTCACATTTGACTGGGATTAGTAGTTTTTTTTAGATAGTTGCTTCAGATTTCCTAAAATTGTTGGTGAATACCTACACCTTACCTTATAGCATAATGAATTTAAATTTAGTACTAGTTCAGTTGATGGCTTCTCTGTTGGAACCCTCGCACAGTTGTCACAATCCTGATCTTGAAGATGCCCTATATTTTAGTAATTTTACCTAGAATAATCTCAGCAGACCTACCATATGCATTCATTTCAATAGACAAAGTGCTTTTTGAGGAAAAAGTAGCCTTTCTTGTTGAAAGTGGTGATAAGATATAATTTGTGTCAATTAAACCGGTTGTCATCCTCCTTACTCATATAAGCAGAGCAGATGCTTATAATAGCTACCCAGAGAGGACACTTGACCTTGAAATTGGCAAGCATGATTTCAGTATGTCTAAAGGTGTTTTTAAGCAAATTAAATACAACCGAGAATAAGTTTGAGTTAGAGTAGATGTTTTGGAGGATCCAAAAAAAAGAATAGAAATTGTGATTCAAGCGCAAATACTGTCTTGGTTTTTAAAGCCAGTCAAAGGCTGAAGACTCGTATAGCTGGCAACACTCAAAGTTCAGGGTGGTCTCCATTGTGCAAATATTAGAACCACTAAATTAGGTGATTCTACATTTTTCAGGATATGTTTGAGACAGATTTTCATATTAGACAAATCAAGCCTTGAAATCCTTGATTTGTAATAGATGGCAGACATTTAGTTTATAGACCTTGTAGTCTCATGGCAGCATGCACAAAGGAGTTATAGGCTGTGACTGCATGTAATGCAGTGTTTCCTTATTTGAATGAATGTACCTTAAACCAGTCTTTGCATTTAAAATGTGCATCTACTGCTCAATTTGAGTGTGTTTTGTACTTTTTGAAATAAACAACAAGAGTTCAATTTATGGGAGCTGCTATGGACATATCATTAACGTCTTTTCAGTGTTTCTTTAGGGTTCTGGGTATAAGAACAATTTAGGTAGTTATGATCATTTTCTTAATCATGACATCTTGCATTATGCTGGTGTAACAGACGAGACTCATAAAGAGGTTGTTGCAGCAAGAGTTGATGAGAACCAAGTGATCACAAAGATGAGTGCTATTAAGGAATTGTATAGAGGTTCAGATGTTCAGCACAATGCTTGGCAAGCTTAAATTTGGGTGGGGTTTTACGAGAAACATTTGTTGAGGTGATTAGTATGTCTAAATGTGTTATTAAGCAAATTAAATACATTTTGGATAGTGTTGAGAAGCAGTCCACAATACTCCACCTGAAGAAATTATTGCACATTTTATCATGTCCATAACTGAGACTATTGCATTTTTGAAAGGGGCACATCTACAGAAGAATTGAAGAGCAACCACTTTATCTACTCCCCCTTCATTTGTGAAACATTGTTGCCTTGACTCGAATGCTAAAAAGAGGCTTGTGAGCTGTAGATCACATGCCTTGCATACTCCTGCCATCTAGTGTTGGGTCCAGATGTTTGCAAGTTGTTTTTCTTCGAAGAAGTCTTTCCAGTCACAAGGTAGGTGCCGACTCCTTTCTGTGATAGTGTGCATGGGCATCAACTCCATTGTTAGATTGTTTTTTTCCTTCATCGTGTTCGTATGTGTATTGCTGCGCTCTGGTTCAAAACCGTTCCTCAGGTTCCCCTCGGTCTACAATTCACTTACCCTCGACAGTATTGTTTGTTCAAGTTTCCCATTCTCCACGTATCTGTTTCGGAAAAATCTTTCAATCGGAAACTTCGTGGAAGACAGTCGTGCCTAGCATCGTCAGGACACCTCGCAGTCGATGGAACGGACTCCATTTAAATTCTGTCCTGGATGCCACACCAAGTACCTGCTCTCCGACTCGCACGAAGTGTGCAACTTATGCCTGTCCCCGGAGCACGACGAACAAGACTGCGACGCATGCAAATCTTTCCGATCCAAGAAGACTCTCCGTGACCGTCTGGCTTGAGGTCACAAAATGCAAAACCACCACAGCTGATCCATTCCGAATCTTTTCGGAGAAGATTCCGAACAAGACGTCTACGATTCGCAAGGAGCAGAGGAAGAAGAGGAGCTCATTTCTGTGTCATAAGCCTACTCTGACATGGACGAAGAGATTCCGCAGGGTCCGCGTACTGTGAGTACAGATTCCCCCCTCCCTACCCCTGCCCCAAACTCAACCACTGCCCAAGAAAAAGGCCCTGGTCCCTCCTGTGCCTTCGGGCCAAGGTCTGCACCGAGAACACGTTTCCATTGCCCCGCCTTCAGGCTCGGCACCAAAACAAATATTAAAGCCTTCCTGCTCGGGATAGAGTTGGCTGCATTCGGGCACTGAGCAAAAACAATCTGCATCGAGACCGAAACATGTTTTGGCTTCAACTTCTTCGGTACCAAAACCATCTCCGAATCCACATTCTTCAGTGCCGAAAACCTCCGCCCCAAAAATATTGGCACCGAAAGATAAAACGGCTCCTACTCCATCAAATGAGCCACGTTTTGATGTCCCGCCTTCAAACCCAGGCCCGAAACAAAAACTGATCATCAATCCTAAAACTTTACATTCATCCAATATTGCCATCAAAACGCAAACCAGAAATGAAGGACACTTACCACATTCCTCTTAAGAGAAAACATGTTGGTACTAACCCTTCTCCTCCTCCTGCAGCACCTCCTTTCCCACCTAACCCAAATTTGTTCATAACACCCACAAATTCACAACGACCACTAACACCTGACAACCAGAATGACGTGGACGGGGTAGATGATAATAGTCCTGATCCTTGGAACAAACAGAACACCGATCCAAACACCGATAACGATCCAGATCTATACTCTTCAAAACCCTCTCCACCTGATGATAATGTAGGGTACATAGAACTAATAAGTAGGGCTGCTGAATATCATGGAGTTCAGCTTCATAAAGAGTCACTTGAGGAGGATTTTCTCTTTGAAACACTAAGCTCTTTCCAAAGATCCACTCACACACTGCCTATGCTTAAGGGTATGCTAAGACATGCAGACAACATCTTTAAACATCCGGTTCGGGCACAGAATCTTACACCAAGGGTAGATAAATCTGCACCATCATATCCAGTTTACATTAAGGGTCAATTATTAGATTCCTTAGTAGTTTCTAATGCCCGTAAACGGGGAAACTCCCAAACATTGGTGTCTGCCCCTCGTCCAGACAAGGAATCTAAACTAGTGGAGGCCTCGAAGGAAAAAAGAGTAGCTGCCCTGGCTGCCAATCACTGGCGTATTGCCAATACCCAGACTCTCTTAGCTAGATATGACAGAGCGCTCTGCGACTAATTAAAACAATTGCTTCAATTTCTACCTAATGAACATAAGTCTAAGGCACATGACCTAATTCAGGAATGAAAGCTAATTTCAAACACATCTATTAGACGTGCTTTAGATGCAGCTGACACTGCGGCTCGTGCAATCAACACCAGTGTCTTGCTCAGAAGGCACGCCTGGCTTAGAATTTCAGGGTTTAAACCTGAAGTACAGGTTTCTATCTTAAACTTACCTTTTGATAAAGAGCATCTCTTTGGTCCTGTTGTAGACACTTCCTTAGAGAAGATGAAGAAGTACACAGACGTTGCAAAATCTATGGGAGCCCTACAGTCCCCATCCAATCAGGGTTTTTTTCGTCGCTCCTTCTAAGGGGGGAGGGGGCTCCAAAACATTTCTACAAACAATGCCTCTACATCTTATAAAGGCAACAGTCAGTCATCCTCTGCAAGAGGTTACTTTTGAGGCGGATTTAGAGGCAATAATGTCATGGGAAGAGGTAAAGGTTCCACACCCCGCACCTCCTCCTCAACAAACAGTGACTTGCCTCCCCTTCCCCCCGATCATTCCACACCTGTCGGAGGACTTCTCTTAATTCTTCCCTATTTGGCATATATTAACTTCAGACCGATGGGTTCTGGGAATTATCCAATCTGGGTATTGCCTGGAGCTTACCAACAATCCCCCAAACATTCCTCCACATTCACACAAAATGTCTTCAGAGCATCTACAGGGAAGAGGTATGGCGCAGCGGCCAGGGCACCTGACTCCGGACCACGTGTTTCACGGTTCAATCCCCGTTGCCGGCGGCAGGTTAGTCCAGCAACCTGTGACTAGGCAATAGCTCACTTAATCTTCCGGACGGCCCCCAGTGCTTTGACACCCTCAGGTAACTGTGCGCTTTACAAATACTGGATTTTATTTCATTTCACCTCTTCAAACACTCTTCTGAAAAAGGTAGCTATAGAGCCCGTACCATTATATCAGGCGTGTACTCCCTATAATTTCTCATACCCAAAGAGGACAGATCTCTCGGGCCTATATTAGACCTCGGAGAGCTAAATCAATATGTTCATATGGTCACTCTTCAACAATTGCTCCTACTCATACAGCAAGGCGACTTTATCTACTCTAGACTTAAAGAACGCATACTTCCATATTCCAATATATCCCACTCATCGCAAATATCTCTGAACTGGTAGTGTTGCCCCTCTACCACAAACCTAAGTGCTTCCATTCGGAGTCACCACTTCTTCCAGAGCATTCACCAAATACCTGGCAGTAGCTGCTGCTCACCTGCGAAGGCAGCATATTCATGTCTTCCCATACTTAGATCAAAGCCAGCTCTTACCCGAATTGTCTCGAGCACACTCAAATAACACTACACTTACTGCACAATCTGGGGTTCACAGTAAATGTGTTGACGTCCCATCTCCAACCCACAAACCTATTTGGGAGCCACTCTCAATACTCCAAAAGCTCTCGCCTGTCCCCATGCAGCCAGAATCTGCAATATTCAGGCTCTAATTTGTTTCAGCCCGACCAGTCACTACCAGCTCGAGTATATATATGCAGCTACTGGGATTGTTGGCGTATTGCTTCATGATAGTTCCCCATGCAAGACTTCAAAGGCGTCCCCTTTAAGAATGCTTAGCCCGTCAGTGGAATCCGTCTCAGGGTCAATTGTTCGATCTAGTGTTGGTAAACAGCCGCACCCATCGCTCTCTGCAGTGGTGGAATCCACAAAATTTATCCAAATAGTGGCCCTTCGTGGCTCGTTTTTTTGTGTGAACTTGCCTTTCCACAGTGTGTAATAAAAAAAGTTAAACTATAAAAAGTGGCCCTTCATCGATCCAGGACCGCAGACCGGGCTAACAGAAGCATCGCTCATTGGTTGGGGAGCTCCTCTCCAAACTTACACAGTTAAAGGTTTGTGGAGTCAAAAGCAACTTCATATAAATCATCTAGAGCTGCTAGCAGTATTTCTAGCGCCCAAAGCCTTCCAGACTCTCCTTGCAGGCAAAACTGTCCTGGTCCGCACCAACAACATGACAGTCATGTATTACATACAGAAACAGGGGCGGACACGCACTCTCCAGCTGTTACACCTTGCACAAGTCATCTGGAGGTGGGCTATACATCCCAATATTTCTCTCCTGGCAGAACACCTCCCAGGAGTAAACCATCAAATCACAGACCTTCTCAGCAGTCAGAGACAACAGATTCACAAGTGGGAACTTCATCCTCCAGTTCTCCTCCCATTCTTTCAAATGTGGGGTATTCCACAGATCTGTTCGTCACACACCAAAACTTCGCCTCCAGGTGTCCACACCCATTGTCCAAAGACAATGCACTATAGATGACCTGGTCAGGGATATTTGCCTATGCTTTTCTGCTTCTCCCACTCATTCCACTAGTGGTTCGGAAGCTCAGACAAACATCCCTCACACTGATCCTAGTAGCTCCCACATGGGCCTGTCAGCCTTGGTTCACTACCCTGTTGGAGCTCTCAGTAGTTCCTCATCAAAAGCTACATCTCACACCCAGTCTCCTCACACAGAGCCATGGAGACCTAAGACCTCCAGATCCCAAAAAACACAACTTAGCGATCTGGCACCTGAAATCATAGTTTGGTTATCTGAACCTTCCACCAGACTGTATGAACATCATTAAAGAGGCCAGAAGGCCTACTACAAGGGCTTGCTACGCAGCTAAATGGAAGCTATTTGTTATATATTGTAATATCCAGATCAACCCGTTAGATGCTTCCATTCAAAATACAATTTTTTACTTCCTACACTTGCAGCAGTCAAGATTGGCTTACACATCCATGCGCTTAAATCTCGCTGCAATAGCTGCATACTTCAATATAGACCGCATCTGCACCTTTTCAGAGTACCCGTTATCAAAGCTTTTACAAAAGGGCTCAAAAGTTATTCCACCAAGACTTCCACCTGCTCTGGTGTGGCATCTTAACATTGTCCTTACCAGACTAATGGGTCCACTCTTCGAGCCATTGCATAAATGTGAACTGCAATTTCTCACTTTGAAGGTTGCTTTCCTCATTGCTATTACATCACTGAGGAGAGTGGGTGAGCTTCAGGCACCAACCATAGAGGAACCATTTTTACCACTCCACAAAAACAAATTGGTTCTTCGCACTACCCCCAAATTCCTACCCAAATTGGTATCTGCCTTTCACATCAATCAATATGTTGAGTTGCCTGTGTTCTTTCCCCAACCAGATTCAGTGGCAGAACGGGCTCTACACACTTTAGATGTTAGACTAGACTTGTTGTATTATAAAGAAAGGACACAAACATTTTGTTAAACTAAACAACTCTTTGTGGCTTTTGCTCCACCACACAAAGGCAATCCTATTTCTAAATCTGGTGTTGCTGGGTGGATTGATAAATTTATCCAAACATGCTTTGCAAAGAGAATTTTCCCAATACCCCCTAGAACGCATTCCACCCGCACACTAGGGGCTACTATGGCTTTCTTAGGAAACAGCCCCATAGCTGACATCTATAAAGCTGCAACATGGTCTACACTGCACACATTCACTAAGCACTATTGTGTAGATGTGTTGGCGAGACAACAAGTTAATGTAGGTCAGGCAGTTCTTACAACACTCTTTCAAACAACAGCTACAGGTTAGCCACCGCTTTGGGAGAATACTGCTGTGTAGTCTATGCAAAGCATGTAATCTACAGCTCACATGCCTCAAATGGAAAATGTTACTTACCCAGTAAGCATCTGTTCTTGGCATGTGGAGCTGTAGATTCACATACCCTCACCCGTCTCCCCTGGTACCTATACCTGTTGCACTTTCTTACGTATACATACGCATGAACAATTTTATTCTACATTTACGAACTCCATTCTCACTCCGTGTGGGAAACAATGGAGTTGATGCCCATCCACACTATCACCGAAACAACTTGCAAACATCCGGACCCAACACTAGATGGCAGGAGTATGAAAAGCATGTGAATCTATAGCTCTACATGCCAAGAACAGATGCTTACTGGGTAAGTAACATTTTCCTTCAGAAATAACTGCTCATGCTTTTTCTTAGGATTAGACCTATTTGGGCGTAGCCAATGTACCTTTTACACATTTTTGGTCTGTTTCTGGGTAACCTTACAAAGATGAAGAATCTGCAGAGAATGGTATGCAATAGAAAAAAGTTGCATTTATTTCTTATTGCCCACATGCCTCTCCTCAAAGTCCTTAAATCTGCTAGTTTGCTGTATTAGAATAATTCATGTGGTTCTTCTCACAGATTTAACACTTTATGAATATTGTTCATGCCTTTAATTGGATCGAGAAACTTTCTTAAGCTGTAGCAATCCAGCATGACCATGTGGTGCCAGGTGGCCTCAGTCATGACTCCGCTCACCCAGAATGTGACCTCAGAAATGTTAGGACACCAACTGGTACACTGGCATTAGTTTCTGTTTTTCTGCTCCTGATTGACATGTGTCCAGAGCTCTTCTCAGTGCTTCACAGTCAAAACCCTTCAGCTTTCAATAGCCTTTAAGGCAGTTGTCTCCTCCTAGGTTTTCAGGGTTTTAACCATGTCACAGATGCCAGAAGATGACATCTTTAGCGGACCCACATAACATTTGCACATGGTGTATAGATCCCATTTGTGACCACTTCTGCAATGCTCGTTCCTTTATGTACCCAAAGGTCTTCAAAATGGGAGATCGGAAGGGTTTCAATTCTCTTCAGTTTAAATCTCCTCACAGGTAACAATCTTCCACAATAAACATCATGGCTAGGAAAAGTCCTCTTCCTCCTCGAGGATATGGTCCTATTCCCAAAACCATTCCTTATCCGTGCTCCGTTCCACGGTGTGTTGTCAATTGGTTGGCATACACCTACAGACGGGGACATGCCTTCCCCCTCTGATTCTCCTTAAGCGCAAGTCTCTACGTTCCCTTCAGTGGGACAAAAACAGACGCATTCGAATTAATGTTGCCACTACTAAAGCCAAATCTAACATTTTGATACTGCCGAGGATAGCTGCTAAATGTTGTTAAGAGCATCTGCTGTCGTTGAATGAGGCACTCTAGCAGCCTATTCTAGCTGTTGGTGAGAAACCCTTTATAGGACTTGAAAGTCACATGTAGGATGCTAGAAGAGATGAGCCTGCACTGTGTGAACCACAATGTTTGTTGTCTGACCCCTCTATGTAGAGTATAATGGTCTAGGCTTCCTCTTCTAAGTTAAGAATGTCTTTCCTATGAGCCCTCAAGACTGAATCTAAGAAACTGCACCCCATAAGCCTAAAATTGTTTTCTTCGTGCAGGGGTTGCTTAGTAATTGGGTTGAAATACAGACATCGAGCCCTCCCCTCTCCAGTCACTGAACTGAATAAAGTAGGCCTCGACAGGCCCTAAGGCTGTGCTCAAGCCAGTCCGACAGGCTTGCAGGTGTATTGCACCAGTAGGATAGTGCAACATCTCTACTCAGAGCACCCACGCTGCATGGCTGATGTTTAAATTTGTCACGACTGATCCACAATTGTCACACAAGTCTGAGGCTTGTAGAAGTCTCCTACAAGTGTAACTTATCCCTTGCTTCGTATTGTGAGCTGCTGCTGTATTCTTGAATTGGGGGCAAATAGCCTGCACTATTAGAGACAGGATAAAAGCACTCAGTGCAAAACAGTGTGGAAATCTATCAAGTTTCTCTATTTGATAGACTAGAAGGTGGCATGTACAGCTAGAGTACATGCTTGGATGTCATTAAACACCTACTCTGCCACAGAAATTCAGCCAAGGCTTCCCGAGGTCCATCAAGGAGCAATTTTTGAAAAATCGCCTGTGGCTATTGCCCTGCATATCTCATCTTCCCTACTGGCTGAGAGCATCGACAGCAAATATCTGTCAATTCTGTGGAAATGACGGTGAGGATTTACTGCACCTCCTCTGCACCTGTGAAGAGCTGCTAGAGGAAAGAAGACAAATGCTCAAAGCTTCATTCAACCAAAGATGTATCCGCTCACGAAAACAAGCAGTGATGGCCTTCATTGCTGCTGATGATCCACAGTTGAACTGTCAACTTGTAAAATTCCTCGCATCCATGCGCTGAACACTTCCAAAGGACGCAATATGCTGAAATGACTAAGCTCTTCTGCTTGGATCCAAGGCACTCTGTGGGGGACACCAGCGATCACCCTGGTCGAAGAAGCTCTGTCCAGGCCTAAGAACTGGCTTTTTGCATATGGCACTTTCTAATCCCCTCCTCTTTTTGCACATGGGTACTGAACTTAATCCCACTTCAGCGTAGGAGCCTTCAAGTAAATCTTGCCCAAATCCCAATTCTTGACTTTTTTTTGCACATAGGTGTCCCATAATCTCTGCACTTCTTGTACATGGGTCATATGTCCAAGCTGGGAAAGGGTTTCCTGCTCCTACCTCGTGTACAGCTACTTTTAATTAGATCCTCACTGTCTTTGAGTATCGGCCCTTACACATGGCACCTTCCTCTGCAAATACTGCAAATCATGGTTTATCTCCGTATAACTACCACAATCTATTTTTAAGTACCCCTATTGGATACAGTAAATGAGAAGGTGTATGCTATTATCTGAGAAAGGTTTTATCCTATCAAAAGTGTACTATAATATGAAGGATGTTTTATTGCTGTTTATTGCAATGGTTTTAAGTAACTATGCAAATAAAAATAAACTTAAACACTCACCCCGTAAGGGAGTGCATTTCTCAGTGCACCAAACTTGCAACGTGCCAGAAGCAGGATGTACTATCTATGCACCCTTCCGTTGATGGTTTTCTCACTCCTGGTCGGATGTTACAAGGGCTGTGAAAAGGAGTCTGTGAAACAGTCTTTGTAAAGAACGTCTCCATAGCCCTTCACAAAACCCATATAGCTTTGAGCAGAACATTAAAGGAAGGTGGAGGTCAGTTTTCTGCGTGAGGGGGTGCACCACCTGCTGTCACAGACCATGCTATGCTAGCTGAACTTGCCCCCGTAGCTTTAAAATCTATGTACCTTTGGTAATTTCCCTCCCAGCCCTGCCCCCTTCCACAGCAGCTTATGTTAATAACGACACTGACATTATACTTTAGGCCTCTCCCATCTCGGGTGCAACTGCAAGGTCTCTCTTGTAGCTTAAGGGGGAGTGAAACTATGATCCGCACAAGCGCAGTTGCACTCCACCTATAAAAGTGTGCCAATACAGCCAGCCCTTGTGCTGAGCTGCTCATGTGTTTCTACCTTCTCTTCTGAATGGAATGGTACTTTCATTTAACTCGCATACAACAGCTGGCCTCTGGAAGTCTCACTCTTCACACACTGACGCTTTATAGGGCCTCGATCAGTATCCCTGGCAGTTGGCAAAATTGACAGCTATCGTTTGTCTAATCACATGAAAAAGCCTGTATCAAATCTAGACAGCAAGTTATTTGGAGTACCAATGCGATTAAGGTTTTGGCTTGCACTTAAGCGGTTTGGTTGAAGGATGGGTGTTCACATGGTTGTCTAGAAATTTTTTGAAGTCCTTTCGAAGAGTTGTACCACAGCAAATTATATTTGCATACCTTTGGGATCTTATTAATCACAAGGTTAATTATCAAAACAGGAGGGAGGTAGTAAAACATGAAGGTCTATATCCAACGCCCTACAACTTGATGTAGTCACAGTCAACAAACGTGCTGCTACTTAAATTACTTATTGTCTACATTCTTGCCTTTTATAAGTCTACTGTTCTCCACTCCCTTTTGGGTAGTGTTGTCATATGAGTACCACATATATATGTGCATACACACACAATGATGGGGCATTGAAAAAGTACCAGGAACTGACGGGGTGTTGGTTGGCCCCATGAAGGCTCCGATATGGTCACTTCTTGGGTGGTCAAAGTTATGCCTTGGTGCGCTGGAGGGCTGTTGCGCAAAAACTTTCCTGCTCCAGATTAGCAATAGAGGATGCTCATAAAGTGAGGACTCTGCAGGAAAATATGGTATCCACGAGAAACGGAGTTACCGAAGAGAAAGCAATTTCTTGATTTTGCTCTTGCAGCAGGGTGGTGGCATTTCTGCGCCACAGGCTTGTTTATCATGACACTATTGCAAACCTACTGACATCAGTGATGCCAACTAGCACCGCAACAGCATGTCAGACGTTCTATGAGGTTCTAGTTTTTGGCTGGTGAATTTTAAGGAAATAATGTACAGAGGGAGCACAGGATGGAGCAGACCTGAAGTTACTAAAGGTTGTAACTTTTTCTATTGGGTGAATTTCCCATAGTGTGCTTAGAATGTTTTACCATTTATTATCAGTTGCTTCCTCTTAATGACTTTGTGGTTTACCTCATATATCTATAGTGCCAGTAATGTATTTCATTTAGTGTACTCCGCATGTTTCATACAGCAGGAGCTTAAACAATTGCAACGAAACTTTGAGTTTAAAATTGTCAAGCTCCTTCAATATCATATCACGTTAAATCCAAAATGTAGTGAACAAAGAAAACACGAACCGACCTGTAGAATAGTGTCTTGAACGTGTAAATAGTTGCAGTAGCATATTAATGATCCAGGTAAATCAGTGAAGTTGTTCTAGAAGTTAAATGACTTTGAAGAGTAGATATTTATGGACCTTTATTACTTATTTGTTGTCTTGCTTGTATAACGTCTCTTATCCGTGTTTCAATTGAAAATATTCAGATTAAAAGAGTAAACTACATTTGTAATATCTAGTCTATAGTAAAGATTCTTTGTCTTCGTTTAAAAATATAGAGTCTTTCTAATCTTTTACGTTCAGACATTGTAGATTATTTATATTGCATTTTCGGCCTAGTTCTCTCTTCAAAATATAAATGTGAGAAGAATCTGAAAGAGGAACAGAAAGGATGCTATTGTCAGTGACGTACAATATAAAACAAGACTACTGCAAAAAGTAGAGCTGAGACTATCAAATACCAAAGTGGTTGCACCTCTTTAAGACCAATGAATTGGTTCGCTTATAGTTCATTTTATTGTCAGGGTTGTTAATTACAGGTATCAGTGCATGACTTTTTTTGTGCAATTACATTTCCACAGTTTAATCACCCTTTTTAAAAAAATTTTTTTTGATGAAGCAGTGTATTTTGTTTAAACTATGATTGTCATACACATTTATTACATGGTGATTATCAAAGCTGTTTGCACCACTTTTCTTTCTCAGAATACCATGTAATTTCAACTTTCAAGAGGAACCCTCTCGAACAGGCCTTCAGACGGCCCAATGTAAATCTTACATCCAATCACCTTTTATATCACTATTGGATTGCTGTAAGCCATAAGGCGCCAGCATTCCTGTATGATCTCTACCTCAGGATTACTGGAAGAAGCCCAAGGTAATGGTGACTAGCTCTATCTTTGCTCTTCCTCTGACATTGAAACATGCACATACTTAACAGGAAATGACTATTGAAAACAAAGTGTTTTGCTGCAATTTAATACTGTTAAATGCAATATTATGTCTTCTCATTGTTGTAAGCCAAGTTATAAGTATATTGTGTTTCATAGTAATTAATTCAAATACTTAATGTATGTAGGTTGTTTGTTTGCATACATTACATTAAATGTTTGGCCCTTATTTTTCCCCACAGAAAATTGTGTAAATATGACCTTCAAGATGCATCCTTTAGAGCAGGCACTCAGGCGCCCCAATGTTAATCTTCGTTCCAACCCCCTTTTGCATCATTACTGGACAGCAGTCAGCCATATAGTACCTGCCATGTTGTTTGATGGTTTTCTAAGGTTAACAGGTCAGAAACCCTGGTAAGACAGTTATGGTAAAAAAAATTAACCGAAAAGCCAGGTGCTGGTAAATGGTGGAGGCTTGCATGGGAGGCGCAGGCTCAGTGGCATGGGTTTTAGTTTTCTGCTTCTGTCAATATGTAATAACTAGATCTCTGGCATTTATTTTTGCTGAAGTGGGTAGAGATCCTGCCTGGAGCGAGAGCATAACCTTCAACATGACAATATTTTGAAGCTATTCATAAATGTCTAATATATAAAAATTAGGGCAACAATCTTGCACTAAGCTTTCATTCATCAATGTCCTGTTCCCACACTGGAAAGGACATTGAGAAACCTTATCAATGGATGATTTGTCAGCCTGCCAAGCACTGGCAATAACATTGAAATAAACTAAATTAATGTCCCACTTAATGTCAGTTTTCAGAACAATAGCATATCGAAAGAAGCAGTTACTACCCCATTGCAGTAACAACATGCCAGCTGCCTAACTCTGTTCCTTGCAGCTTTGGCCTCCTTTCTGCTTTTTTTGCTGTATAATCATTGATATAGGGATTTGTATGATTTAGGATTCTGTCCTTATTTAGAACAGCTCAGCGCCTCTGTTTTTCATGCGCTTTTGCTTCCTTTCTATTTTTGGGTTCTCATGTTAGACCCAGGTTAAGTATGTGTTTAATGCAACATTTAATGAAAAAAGTATTTGTTACTTATGAAATCTTAATTTGTTATCGTTTTTCTCCTAAATTCTACTGCTTTTGTAATTTTCGTTTGGGTGTAAAATGATTTCAGTTTCAAGGTTGTCTATTTACAAAATGGATGGGAATTTTGAAATGTTTTTGGTAACTATAATTGATTTTCTTTCTCACGGAGCAAAGACAATGAAATACCACTCTCCATGCACGAAGAACTGTCACCAAGTGGTAGTTATTCGCTCATGGCTTCTCTTTGGGTGGTATTTAAGTAGCCGTGTTAGGCTTTCGAACTGAGAGCAAGAAGTCGCCTATGAAGAGTATAAAGAATATATATAGGCCATGGCATTCTCTCCACAGATTCCCAGACCTTTATTTACAACGTACATATCGCTCTGTCTGACCTTGACACTTTACTATAGGACACAGTGACCCAACAGCCATCATTTGCTTAGCTGGCTTGTTCAGTGAGCTCAACATCTGAAACTGGAATACCCTTCTTTTAGCATTTGTCGTGTTAGTGCTGGGCTTTTCAGATAATGTTTTCTTTAATTTAGTTACCGATATGCTATCTCGTCATCAACAATAACAGACTGCATTTTGTTGTTCTGTAAACATGTAATTTTCTATTGCGTGACGTGTACCTTTTTAGCTTCTGCTGCACCTCCAGTTTTGCGCTCCTTTGTTCTACCACCGTATTAAGCCATCTCGTCTTGCACGTATTTTTAATCGTGGTTACCTGTCTGGATTTTCTTCAGAGTTACTCTTTTCATGTCTACAAACATCTTGCAACTGAAACCCTTTAGAGGTATGAAGAGTGTGTGCAGAAGGAGGGTCCAAATACCCTGTTAGTTGGTGCAGTAGTACTATTTGGAAACAAGTTTCCATTTTAAAATCTGTCTCACACGTAATATCACTTTATCTTATACTTTGGAGTATACAAAAAGTGATGGATGGAATGCTTGAATTAATCTCAGCCACCGATAATTACTTGGGCCACAGTATATTTTTTTGTACACCATGCCACCTCAGTTTGGACCCAGCAATATTCAAATCAGTCTTGTCCCTGCTCCAATGGGAACAGTCCAGCCTGAACTGCCAGGTGGCATGGTGTGCAAAATAACGATGGACAGAGTAATTATCAGTGGTTGAGGTTAATTCAAGCATTCCACCCATCAACTTTTGTATACTTTGAGTTGGCATGCAATTTGGCATCTCAATTTTAATTTGAATGTGAGCTGAGTGGATTTGAAATGTGTGTACTTGGGAACTACTCGAACACTATTAGCAGCTACTACCACAACCCAAATCACATTCCTTTGGGCAGACCCGACAGGTCTGAGACAGAGTGCTGAAATTTAGCCTCGGAGTCTAGCAGGCAATTCATACCAAGCCAAAGTGAAAATACCAAGCAGCACTTGTTCTAATCCTATAGTATTAAGCCATGGAGGAACAAACAGTAGGTGCATATTTTTTGAATGCATATTTTCTGTAAGCCTTTCCATTTGTATATCATCAAAATATCTGCAAAGATATCTATATTGTTTTAGATTATAGGCCGTTGGATTTGGAGTCTTTTTAATGTTTTTTTCTTTGATGGTTGCATGTTTCCTGCAAATTCAGACTGTGTCTATGGCTGTAATGCCAGGATCCTGACCATTAGAGAAACCTAATTCAAGGTATTAATGCACCACTTCCAGCCACTTCAATTCTTAGGGTTCAAAAGCTCGTTTGAATATTGCATTTGACATAGATGCCACCGACGTAATCCAGATTCTATTACAAGCCAACTTTCACCGAAGTCTAAGGGCGATAGTTCCAGATGTAGTCTAAATAGGTTTAGGCATAAACAATGCCATTTTGTTAAACCAGAAATTATTCTTTTTTTGGTTTGCTTTATTCCCTTTAAGGCCATATTGCTTCAAACCACCCTGACCAAAGGGCCCACAGCATCATTAAAAGGTGAAGCTGATCATGAACGTTTCAACTTTATTCCATATACCTTTAAAATATTGGACTAGAAATCTTGCAGTTGGTCATCACTCTTACCATTGAACCCTTCTCTCTTGGCTGATCTTTAAAAACCCTAAAATATGACACTCCATCACTTTCCATTGAAGACAACCTACTGCGTCACTTTTGGGAAATTCATGAGGTGAAACTTAATTTTTTTAATGAGATGTATTAATTCCAAAACCAGACTATTAATCAATTCTCTTATGCTCAATAAACTCACTTGGGTATTCACAAAACTTTATGAACCACTGTCCTAATTCTAACGACTCTTGTGTTGCCTAGCCGGAGTTGTACTCGAAGGGCAAAAAAAAAAGAAAAACACTGTTGCACTACGCGGAGCTCCACAAGTGGCGGAGTATGGTAGAAAAATGCAGTTTGCAGTGATTGCACAGTGCTGGATGCTTGTCCGCACTGTGCAATCATTGCCAACAGCACCATGCACAGCGCACGTTTACCTTTTCTGCCGCTCGAGTAGATTTTTACTTGAGCGACAGCTTTCGCAACCCGAATGGGCAGTTTCTCAACACGAGTGGTTGCGGGCATACGCGACCACTCCCAATAAGAAACCTGACCCTCCCGCGTTGAGAAATCTCAGGGAAGGTTTATTTTCCACGCTTGCCAACTTGATGTTGGTGATCGCAAACGATGAAAAATCTCGCCGGGGTATATTTTCCGCGCTCGCCAATTTGACGGTGAACGCGAGCAAGGAAAAAACTTTGCTCCGCTGCGCGAAGCGGAGTAATTCGAAACTCCACGAGCTCAGCGTAACGCGGAGTGTGGGAAACTCCGCAAACTCTGCGAGCGGAATTCACCACCCAGGGTTAGGCTATTTTATAGGGAGACATAGGTGTATAACTGGCACCATTTGTTAAACCATTACTCTCCTAAGATATTATGGTGGCCTCACTGTTTTATATTCTATAGAGAAAACTCTTACCAATATTATCAACATTTTCAAATAAAATTGTTACACTTTTATGTTAGCAGGTTCTGAAAACTTCTAGTGCATAATCCAGACTTGGACACTTATCATGCTTCAGATTACTATTTACATTATGAATCATCAGTCCCGGTTCATACTAATATTTTCCTGTGGTATCTTATCTTTATGGGGCCAAGCACATGGCCCCATAAAGATAATAAACCTTTTGCAGCAGAAGGAAAGCAGATCGAGGCCGTCCAAGTGGGAAGGCAGAAAAACAGGAAAGTATGTGTCATGGCGAGCGCTTCTTTTTCCGTTACTTTTGGTATAATCGTGGCACCTGCGCTTTACTTTTAATGTTCTAAGAAAAGCACGGGTGCCGCGATTATACCAGAAGAAAAGAAATAGAAAAAAACATCTATTTCTTTACTTTTGCTATAATCGCGGTACCCACGCTTTACTTTTAACACTAAAAGTAAAGCGCCGATGCTTGTTTTTAGTCAGGAGTTGTATTGGTTAAGGATAGCGAAGTTGGAGTATTTGACTTCCTTCATTAAAATCAAGGAGTGGAGCGGATTTTTCTGCAGTTAACACACACACGTTTGCCATAAACCGGACCTTATTTTGCCCTACATAACATTCTAGTAGTTTGCCTATCAAATGTTGCCCTCATCTGCAGGCCTGCGTAGGTCCTGACATTCAGCGTCCCTGGCACCAATGTTAACTAAGGGAGCCTTGCTTGTGTCTCAAGGCTTAACTGAATGAAGGCGTTTCGCTTCTATCCGATCCTAGCACTGACTGTCGATGTTTCATTCCTGATGTGCCTCCTTTCTATATCTTGCGGATTTATCGCATTGTGTTCTGATTTTTAAGTCAACAGGACTAAACACACTGGGACTTGCAGATTCATACATGCATATGGGGATCGTGAAACATGTCCCAGCATGCCGAGTGCTGTAGACTGGAAAGCAGACTGACAAAGAGCCACTCTAAGGCATTGGCCAGTTAATGGCTATGAGAGTGATGCAAATATTTTGTTCAACTCTCTCATGAAAATGTGCTCAGTTGGTACATGAGTTTTAGGCGATGGAATACAGGTCATTATTGAATTTTCCTTTTTTCAGTTCCTAAATAAGCGACGTCTGTGTTGCGTAGTCACTTGCTACCTTGATAAGAATGTACGGAAAGATACAGAATGCTGGGTGGTGATGTAGGGAGGAATCTGGTAAAGAGTTAATGCAGTTGAATAGACAGGCCACTTGCGTGACTGGCCTGCTCAGGATTTCCAACTAGTACCAAGTCTTCATGAGACTTTTAATTACTGTGCTTACGTCTTGCAAACCAGGACTACAACTTTCAGAGTGCTTTAGGTTAGCAAATAAATGCCAGGGCCCGCAAACTAGGTGTGCAGTTGGCAGGCATGGTGGTGGGAGTCTGATATATTCTTCTTTTCAGTCTCATTGTGTCAAGTCAAAAAGTGATGGAACACTTTAAAACATCTACATCATTATGTAGTATTTTAAGAATATGCCATTTACACTTTGTATCATAATACCGGATATAGATTTTACAAATAGCAGTACGCACATACTAGACTCATTGCTATGTGTACATGGGTTTAAGAGTCATGGGGCACACTGGGATCACCTTCGTGTCACAAAGATTAAAATATTACTGTAAAACACAAATAATTTATTCTAGAGAAAATATTAAATCTTAAACAATGCCTAATTATTGTACACTAAATTGTGCACCAACATTATTGGTATTTAATTACATGCATGTTCACTAAACCAACAAAAGGGTCAGTGCCTAGAGTGCTCCATAGGTGCCATTGCAGGGCTTTCCCTGAGTGATAACCGCAAATACTACTTTAGCAGCAGTATATGTGCATAGCTCTGAGAGATGCGCCATTCGGCTATCACTGTACAAATTCTTTCTGTAATTTTGCTGCCCGTCTATGTAGATACAAACCCACTCTTGCTCTTGTGTCTGCGCCCAAGCAGTCTATGGATGTTCACTTAGATGACTATGGAAGGGTAATGCCTTATGGTATAGAACTGGGCAAACTGCAATACCCATTGACCGCTTCAATCCATTGCACCTCCCAGCCCACCTGTGGGGATTGTTGATGCACACCTATAGGAGATGCTTAGAGCACAACACTGTGGTGCTGAATTTGTAAACTTTTAAGTACAGGGCCAAAAGTTTTCCCTAGCAGACGTGCCACAATTGCGGCAGAATTCTGGGTTTTCTGAATACCCAAGACTGCATAGTCTTGGTTCCATCTCATGCCTCTTTTTCCAGTCCTTTTATCATACTCCTCCTAGTTCTTTTTAGTCCATGCTTTCTTCCTCTATTACTGTTTTCCTATATTTTGTTTTCTCTTCCTTCTTCAGGGGTGTGGAATTTTATAATACATCTACCTGCCCTTGGGCCACCGCAATTTGTCAGAGAACTAGAGATCCTGTAATTTAAAAAAATCACCTTGTCCCTGCTGGTGCCAAGTAGTGAGGTGACCAATATGGCAGCATTCTCAATATATCAAAGGTTTGATAGCCTCACTGACTATGCAGTAGATCCAGAGATGGAATTCCCTGTGAGCCTGTTCACACTCACTAACTTCCACGTTGAAGGGTAGTCGGCAAATCCTCTTTACTCTTCTCACACAATAAACAAGCATTGGCATAGACAATAGGTCTCGCCTTTGGGACCTAATAAGTGTTTAGCCATGCAACGTTTGATGTTGTTGCACCAAGGATATTGTACTGCATAACTAAATACTTATACGGTCCCAGAAGCGAGACCTATTGGCTATGCCAATGCTTGTTGGGTTTGCATTCAAGATAAATGAAGATGTGAATGTACTTTTAATTTTTATTCTACATTGGACTGGGGTTTCGGCTTTACTTTTTATTCATTTTATGCAAAGGAAATCGAGAGTTTTTGGGTTATTTCCATCGCCGATTTTGTGTATAGGTGAAGTTGTTAGTGTCAGTATATATTTTTTTCTTTTATGGCAAGTTTCAGGTTGTTACACTCACAAGTCATGTTGCAGGTTTAAACCACGTGGGAGAACAATCTCTTTTGCTCGAAGGAGGGCATGTTGGGGACATTGCTGGTGATATGAACCCTAAAACGTTTCCTTCCTCTTGCTCCATCAGGGCATTTTGAGTGGGGTGTGTTGTGAAAGTCATCTTTATTTGACTGCTATCAGCCCCTTATTTCTGTGGCAGACTTGGGCTTCAGGTTCTGTGAACCCCACACATCTCACAGCGGCATAGTTGTGGACACAGATAAAGCTCTAAAGATGTGTGAAGATTAGGTTTTAGATCTAGTTGACTCACTAACCGGAGTTTTTGATGTGGCTGAAGAAGGAAAGGGTAGGGAAGTGCCTGTAGATCAGAATCTGTAAATAAGAATGGCCCAACAAGCCTTTTGCCTGCTGTCCAATTGAAATGCAAAAAGAATAGTCGATAGACGGAATGCCGAACAATGTTGAATATTCCCCCCCCTGTTACAGAGACCGAGATGTGGGCTTAAATCCATCTTTTTCTTTTGCTCATCATGCTATTCCAGTCTGGACCAGAAATATGCATCCAATACGTGGGTCCGGTGCACACTATACCACTGGATTCAAGCTAGCCTGGCTGATGAGGGGTGATGCCACGAAACTGGTCCCAGGATGCTTTTTTTCCCGTCAAGGGAGGACCAGGCCTGGGCTGGACTGTTCCCATGGGGAGCAGGTCAAAACTGGTTTGCATATGGCTGAGTCCAAACTGAAGTGGCATAGTGAGCAAAAAACTATGCATTTAAACCAGATCTGTGACTGGGGGATAAATGTTTTACAATGTGCTACATTCTGTCCATCTTTTTGTGGTGCAATTCAAAAGTGACATTATTTGGCAGTGTGAATGCCTTCTTTCTGTAGTAGGGGTATCTCTGTTATAGTCATAATCTATTGAATGGTCCCGCCCATGTGCGTGGACCCCGGAGCTATCAAAAATAATCTCTTAAGCTGTCAAACCATGCAGAACTGCATCGACACTTGAGAGAATTTAAAGACCGATAATGCAGCCTATATCTACAGGCTACATTGTCCAGTACTTCAACTAGAAATTCCACCAAAATCCACAAACAGCACAGCCTGTCCAGGGTTTTCTAAGAGAAAAACCTTGCCTTTAACAGCAAAAACCTCTGGGATGATAGAGAGGAAGAAGTTGACAGACAAGCCCCATAGGCTGCCATTATGTGGCTCAGAACAGGATACTGTGCCTTTAAGAGAACTTTCCAGAAGTCTCATAGTATCCCAGAATGCACTGCAGGTCCCTTTTACTTTCAGTTCTTTTTTCCGGCTCCTGCAAGCAGGACCCTGGAACATAGAGCTCTCCCTTTTCAAGGGTTTATTTGGTGATTTTTCACTGTTCAAGTTTTTTGAGTGCTTTTCTTGAAGTACTTTGGTGTTTCTTCCTTGTGTTTGTCTTGGTGCACTCTTTATTTGCCAATATGCCTGCATTATTTGACAAATGCCCTGAGTGCTCGAGGAAGAAGGCCAAGTCGGACCCACACGAGGTGTGCATCATCTGTCTTCCCTAATCTCATGTCCCAGAGGAGTGTGACATCTGCCAGGGCTTCTCTAGCAGAACCCTGAGGGACAGATTGAAGATCAGGCTCCAAGGCCTGGAAGACAGAAGACTGAAGGCACAAGGTGGGTCTGGAAGGGCTTCCTCAGCCCATGCTGAGGCCTCTGGGGGGCTCCCCAGGGGCAGGAAGACCAGCAAGCGTCCCCATTCTCCGTCGGCGTCGATTGCACCGACTACGGCGTCGAGAGGGATGACTGCAGTCTGTTCCCCGTCTCCCCAGGGCTCTGGGTTGAGGCGGCGGCGACGCTCTGCGTCGAGGGAACTGAATAGACCGCCGTCGAAATCACCGGTGACTATTTCGTCGTCGGCGAGTATTCGATGTAGAGAGGTGGCCCGGCGTAGGGGCTCGCCGTCGAGGCGACACTGCCGTTCGCCGTTGGCGAAGAGAAGGTCATCATCGAGGGGATCCTCGACGTAGAGGAGGCGCTCGGCGTCGAGGAGACGCTCGCCGTCAAGACGAAGGTCGCCATCGAGAGGATGCTGGTGTCGAACCAGCTCATCAGCGTGGCTGCGGATACGTCCCTACTGGCTGCACACGGGTACTGTCATGGTATCAACCAGCGGCGCCACGCGTGGCTTCGGCTTCCGTCACTCAAGCCGGAAGCTCAGCAGCGGGTGGCCAATCTGCCTTTCTCGGGTGAAACCCTGTTTGGCAAACATGAGGATGACGAAATGGCCTGCATGAAGGCGGAGGCCGAGACCCTGACGGCGGTCGGGCTGGAAAAGCCCAAAGAGAAGGCCTACCGCCTGTTCCAGAGACGGTTCGGGGGTCAAGGCCGAGGGCGAGGACAGACTTCGGGACAGCAGCAACAGCAGCAGCAGTTCCGGAAGCCCTTCCAGAAGCGCCAGAAGGGTAGAGGCGGCCAGCAGTCCGCGGCAGCGAACAAAGGCCCAGCTGGGTCTCGGCCCTGAGCGGTTACTTCCCCTACATCGGTTTCCCGCTCCGTTGGGGGAAGCGTTCAATTTTTCTGGAAGAGTGCAGAAAAATTAATCCGGACAAGTGGGTGCTGAATATTGTTTGCAATGAATACAGTCTTCGTTTCACCAGCCCGCCTCTATCAATTCCACCGGTCAGCTCGCAGTCTCAACTGCGCGAGCTCCAGGCGGAGGCAGATATCCTGGAGGAAGAGGGTGAAAGAAGACGTACCTCTGTCTCAAAGGGTAAGAGGTCTGTACTCCCGGTCCTTTGTGGTTCGCAAGAATGAAAAGAACGAGTTCAGGCCCATTCTGGATTTGTGAAATGCAAACAAGTGGATTCGCAGAGAGAAGTTTTGCATGCTGTCGTTGCATCAGATTTATCCTCGGGTGCAACAGGGAGACTGGCTCTGCGCTATAGACCTACATGATGCGTACTTCCATGGGCCCATTGCACACAAACACAGGAAGTTCCTGCGATTCCAAGTTGGCACCAATCATTATCAGTACACAGTACTGCCATTCGGGCTGAAGTCTGCGCCCAGAACATTCTCTAAGTGCATGGCAGTGGTAGCTGCACACCTGAGGAAGAACAAGGTGTTTGTCTACCCTTACCTGGACGCTTGGTTGATAAAGGCCTCCTTTTCGGAAGCTCAAGCGCACTTCCAGAAGACGTGCGTTCTCTTGAACAAGATGGGGTTGCACATCAACATGTCCAAGTCTGTCCCGACTCCGGTCCAGTGCATTCAGTACTTGGGAGCCTCCATCAATACGCTGTCAGCAAGCGTGTCTCCTTCGGAGTAGAGACGATTATCACTCCTTCGGAAGGCTCAGGCTCTTATCACTGCTCCATCTACAACAGTGAGGACGGTGTCTTCTCTACTGGGATCGATGGCCTCTTGTATCTTCCTCACACCACACGCACGGCTGCACATGAGACCATTGTAGGAGTGCTTGGAGGATCAGTGGGATTAGAGGAAAGGATCTTGGGACGACAGGATACGGCTGTCTATACATGCTCTCCAGTCTGAGGTGGTGGTACTCGGCGAAGAATCTTCTGAGAGGGGTTCCCTTCCACAAGGACATTCCCACGCAGACTATCGTGACGGATACGTCTCTCCACGGCTGGGGGGCGCACTCCGGAGACTTACAGGTTCAAGAGACGTGGTTCCCGACGGAGTCCACGTACCACATCAATTTCATGGAACTCAGAGCTGTTCACTTGGCACTGAAGTCCTTTCATCCTTCCTCCCGGACCAACTCTCTGCTTGTTCAGACGGACAATACGATCACGATGTATTACCTCAACAAGCAGGGGGGGTCGATATCGCGCACTCAGCCGCAGGAGGCGCAGGCGATCTGGCACTGGCTGCTAGCCAGAGGACTGACGATAACGGCTACCCATCTACCAGGCGTGCAGAATGTTCAGGCAGATGCACTGAGCAGACTGATTTAGGAAAATCACGAATGGGTCATAAACGACGAAGTACTAGGAGAAGTCTTCGCAAGGTGGGGGACTCCAGACGTAGATCTGTTCGCCACCGCCGAAAACAGCAAATGCCGAGACTTCGCCTCCAGGTACTACCAGCCGAGGACGCTGGGGAATGCGTTATGGATCAACTGGTCGAACAGCTTTCTGTACGCTTTTCCACCCATTCCCCTTATTCCGGCGTTGCTCATCAAACTGTCCCAGTCCAGGGCGCGGATGATCCTGATTGCCCCGGAATGGCCCAGACAGTGGTGGTTCACGGACCTGCTTCACCGGTCTCTCCTTCCTCACATACGGCTGCCGTGCAGGCCGGACCTTCTCACGAAGTTCGGGGGGCAGATGTTGCACCCCAACCTCTCGTCTTTGAGTTTGGCGGCATGGCTCCTGAAATAGTGCAATATGGCCATCTGAATCTACCAGAAGATGGCATGGACATACGGAAGGAGGCTAAGCGACCTTCCACTAGGACTTCTTATGCTTACAAGTGGAAGAGGTTTTGCATCTGGTGAAAGTCCAAGAACTATGACCCAACGACGTGTGAGGAAGATGTCATCCTTCCGTATCTTCTACATCTGGCGAAGTCTGGCCTTATGTCCATTCCATTAAGGTTCATCTGGCTGCGCTGACTGCCTACTGGAAATGCCATTCACAGACTTCCTTCTTTCAGATCCCTGTGATCAAAGATTTTTTGGAAGGCTTGAAGAAAGTGTTCCCTCCTGTCCGGCTTCCTTCGCCTTCATGGGAATTGAATGTGGTGCTGTCCAGATTGATGAAGGAGGCTTTTGAACCTATTCATAAGGCTTCGTTGCAGCACCTGTCCTGGAAGGTGGCGTTCCTCGTGGCCATTACATCGGCCCGCAGGGTGAGTGAAATTCAGGCGTTGTGTTGCCAAGAACCTTATACTGTATTTCATGCTGCTACGGTTGTTATGCGTACTCACCCTAAACTTCTTCCAAAAGTTATCTGATTTTCATGTTAACCAGACCATAACTTTACCTACGTTTTTTCAGAATCCTTCCTCTCCAGCAGAAAGGTCCCTGCATTCCCTGGATGTCAGGAGGGTGTTGAAATTTTATCTGGATAAAACCAAGGATATTCGTAGGTCAGACCAATTGTTTATCAATTATGGATCAGTCAGGACGGGTCTTGCTACCTCTAAACAGTCCATCTCGAGGTGGATTGTGTCCTGTATACAATTGTGTTACCAAAAGGCTAATAAGACCTTAGGGGGTAAACCTGAGGCTCATTCCACCAGGGGCAAAGCTGCCACGACTGCTTTGCTCCGTAATGTTCCAATTGCAGAAATCTGCAAGGCGGCCACTTGGAAGTCGGTCCATACCTTTGCTAAGCATTACTGCCTGGACACTGATGCCAGGGCAGACGCTCAGGTTGGGCAGGCTTCGCTGCGAAATCTGTTCGCACAGTAGTGCTGTTATTTCTCTTTATCTCCACTGCCGCTTTAGTGTGGGGATGGGCTTGCCATTCTATTCACTAGATTATGACTATACACAGAGATCCCCTACTACAGAACTGGAGTTACAGGACAGAAACTACTCCTGGTTAGCTACGATTAAACCAAAGTCAATTGAACTGGGCATAAAGAAAACAGGCACTGAGGCAAAAGCTCTTCGGGTAGGATTTGGTTACTAATAGCACCCCATAGAAATATCCTGCATGTATCTGCACAGCTCATCTAGGGCTGGAAGGATGTCAGACTCCCCACCCCCTCCCTTCACCCTTTGTTAAATGTCCAAATCTGGCCCCATTTCTAGCCTGGATTATCTTCAAGATGAGTTGCCTCAATTTTAAATGCTTCAGTACGTCAGCTTACCCAGTCAAAAACCTAGCCACATCTGGGAGACAATCCCAGGCCTGGAGTTTGGATATCTCTACACTGGGACAGCATCTCTATCAACATTCGATCAGCTCGCCTACAAATCAGAAAAAAGATGAGTTCTTTTTAAGAAGCACTACTCCAAACTCTACAGACTTTCCCACTATAATTGTATCATACCATGGTCCATGCCTCCTTTTCACCACTCAGTTGCTCTCAAGGTAGATTTGTCCTCTATAAATACCAATAAAAAACGGAAAGTATTCAACTTGTGAGGTAAGTTTTGTGTACACAGAATTTGATGGGCAGGTTAGGTATACAGTGTGTATACCTTTCACTCCCAATTCAGCCCAAGACACTAGTTTGTTTGAGGAGCAGTGTCTCTGTAGTTTAATCTGAACAGCATTCTAATAATGTCAAAGAACAGGAATGTTTTGGAATAATATTTGCTTGTGGCATTAAAGGAGAAGTTAATATTAGGCTTTATTGTCAACAAGTGGAAGTCTGTGCACCCTGAGAATAGGGACTATTCCTTTTCGGCTGTCCACGAACTACACGTTAGGATTGACACGATTTTATGCACCCAGGCACTGGCGCCCTTGGTGACACACTCGGAATACCTAGCTAGGACTACTTCGGATCATAACCCGCAGGTGGTGTCCTTTAAATGGCAGCGCATGAGAGCAGAAGTGCCCACATGACTTCTGCGCCCAGACACCCTGGAAGACCAAGTTTTTAGAGCCACAATCCAAGAGGGTATTGAGCATTACTTTGCCACCAATAAGAAATCGACATCTACTAGGGGAATGGAATGGAATGCATTCAAAGTGGTGGTGAGAGGGTTGTGCATCAGTAAATATTCGGGTGAAAGAGCAGTGGTTTTGAATGATGTCCTGAAGGCGGAGGAGGCGCTAAGGGAGGTAGAGAAAAGGCCAGAACAGAAGGAGTTACAGGATGGGCTATTGGCGGCTAAGGAGCTCGTGGCCACTGAAACCGAAAGGCTGCGTAGTTACGACTATAGGCAATATAGGGTTAAGGTACATGCTGAAGGGGAAAAGGTGGGCACGCTCTTGGCAAGAATGGCGAATCCGAGGCAGGGGGGTGTCCCGGTCCTGAGTGTTCGTACGGAATCTGGGAGTACGGTCTACTCCCAATCTGAGATCATTTTGCGCTTCTTGAGATACTATACGACATTGTATCAGTCACTTAGCAGCGGATGTGCTGGAGATTGAGGGCTACCTGTCGGGGATACAGCTACCGCAATTAGGTGAAGAGGATGCAAAAACCCTGAGTCAGGCCGTCACTATAGCTGAAATCAGGGGGGCAATTAAGCATATGGCCAGGAACAAGACCCAGAGGGTGGATGGACTCCCTATAGAGTTTTATCTGACGTACATTGACTCCTTGGCGCCCCAGCTGCAGGCGGTTTATAATGAGGCAATGGAGCTGGGCTACCTGCCTGAATTCATGAGGGTGGCACTGGTAGTCCCCTTGTTGAAACCCAGGAGGGAGGGAGATAATGTGACCTCTTATAGGCCGCTGTCTATGTTGACGATGGACTATAAGATACTGAGTCGTATACTAGCTCCGGGGAATGATGACACCTAGGACGCAGCGTGTCCTAGGTGCCTGGCACCTGCTGTGGAGCTAGACTACATGATGTGGGACTGTCCGAAATTGGGGCCCTATTGGTCCGAGGTGGGGAAGCTTCTCAATGAAGTGACGGAGCGACAAGTGGAATATGACATGGCGACCTGTTTGCTGCTTTGGTTTCCTCATACTAGGACAACTAAGATCACTAGTAAATTCATTGACTTGGGCCTTATATTGGCCCAAAGGGAAATCACCTGGCATTGGAAGTCGAGGGAGAGTCCCTCTAGTAGGAGGTGGGCGAACGAACTCCATAAATGGGCCCATAGTGAGAGTATGATCAGATTGCGCCAGGCAGCCCGTACAGCTAACGAGAGGAGCCTTGAGGCTGCACGTGCATGGCCAGTACTAGTGAGTGCGCTCAGCGACAGCCTATCGCCAGCTGAGAAATAGAGGGTGTGTTGTGTGTGATGTTCTTTGTGAGATACGGAAGGTTGCATGCGTTCCTACAGATTTCCTCCCTTTCAGTGCTAAACATTTGAACATAGGCCCACACCAGCTGCAGTTTAGGGGGGGTGGGATTCTTCGAGCTAGGGGTGACATCTATTGTTCGTACGGGGCAGACGGACCTATTAGACTCGGGTGGATGGTTCCGGGGATGGTGTGACCAGACTGGCGACTCCCCTTGAGTTTGACCGACAGATACAGGCCCTATATTGAGGATAAATGTGGAGTACTAGGGGTTGGAAGCTAGGCCTGGGTATCATAATTATCGAACCTACAGTACACATCACCTGGGTCAGGCATCTGGTTGACAGATAGGGTCGCAAGGTACGGGACTACAGGAAAAGCAGAAAATAGATGATCCTTGGAACAGAGATCGAGGTCCGCTGCCGGAACCATTACTTGTGACATTGATCTGCTATCGCCGCCCGACCTCCGGGATGTGGGCTAAATGGCTGTGTTATACAAGAGTTATACTGATGACGAAGCATTGTGCTACCTTACCGGCAGGATGCCCAGAACAGTTGGATGGAATTTATCGATTTCTGCAATAAAAATAAAGTAAAACAAAAAACAAGTGGAACTCTGTGTTGGGTCATCTCAGGTGGGGGAGTTAAGTTTTAGGTCCGTGTGTTGAAATCAGTTGTGTATGGAAATGATCAGAAGGGAGTTATGGCTTCTGTTGCAAAATGCGTTGCGTTCAGGAGCAAGTAAGGTTGATATGTCGTCTTTGATTCAATTAATTTTTCTATGTCCCTTGTATTTGAAGGGTGTACTCTGGTATAGTCTATTGGTGTCAAATGAATAGAGGATTTAGTTTTAGCAAAGGATATTTTAAATATCGGGTAAATTGTTTTTTGTAATCCTTCTGATTTGATTTTGTAGTCTGGTACCAGCCTGATGGGTTGGGGAGTGCTTGGAAAGGGTACAAATGAACTGGTTGAAAGTGGTCTTTGAAGGAACAGAGATTGTACATAGCTTGTTGTGAACAGTTAGGAGCTTTTGCAGTCCGATCAGTTTTATTGAAGATGGATAATTTGTTGCCGATGCAGTATTCAAACCGATTTAGGGGGCACAAGTTGAAAGAGACCATCTCGGCAAAGAACTTGGGAATTAGTTTCTGGATCACAGTATTTCTGGTCTGCGAAATAACGTGACTGATTGGAATTTCTGTATTCCTTAGGATTAGAAAAGACATAATTGAATTTGAGGATTTTCTAAAACGTAGGGTGATTATGAGGCCTTTTCTCAATACATCTGTTTAGAAAAAGGTTCATTGTTCAGTTGCCACAGTTTTTCTGTTGAAGAGCAGATCTGAAAGGTCTGGCTTTAGGCATGTGTTCTGGTATGCTCAGAAGTTTGAGTAGAGGGAGGCATTGTTTTTCTATTATTCGGAGAGTAAATCTGCAGAGTGAAAGTTGATGAACTCAGTCAAGTTAGTGCATTTTGGGCGTCCCATTCTTGGTATGAGAGTCTGCTGTAGATGTTGATGGGGATGCTTCCAATATATCTAGATTTCATGAAGAGTTTAGCTGCTTTTCAGCATGACCATTTATTTAGCAGGTCATCATTATCTGTTTTGGAGGATTTCAGGTAACCTAGTTTTCACCCAGTCCTTTACAGATAGGCTTCTGAGTTGGCCAGTCTATCTTGGGCAAGTTGAACCCATCATTCGGTTTGGATAAAAGGGGTTGGCTGATGTTTGGGGGGGATCCCATGCAGTTGATTGTAGTGGAATTTGTGAATTTCTTTTGTAGATTATTATTCTTTTTTTTACATTGAAAACATTAAAGTATAAATATGCAAAGTTAGGTCTATCTGCAATTGCGCTGGTCATGTCTTGGTGTTGTGTAGTTCCTATAAACCTATATAGGATCTGCGTGTTTAGACAGCAGACACTGTAGGATTGGTGTCAGACGGATTCTAGACACCCCTACCGGGTATGTTAGCCTGTATACCAGCTAGCTCACAGTGCCACTAGAAACCCCTCTTACCAAGGAGAGATTAGTTCTTGGCAACCATCGAACATGGCAACTCTGATACCTCGGGATCGTGGAAACAGTGTATTACTTTTCGCTCAGTCACTTGTGCTCACGTCGTCTCAGAGAGATACACAGAATAAACGGTGGGGAAGTTTTTCAATAAGCATTTATTGAACCAGGGTCATTCTAGTGTAAAATAGGTGTGCTGAAACAACCAATAGACAGTAACAGATATAAATGATTATAAGCAATAACTGAGTAAAAGGATGGCAGATTTCTAGCATTGTGCTAAAACAATGACTACAGACAAGTATATAAAATACATGACAGTATTGCGTACTCCTACGATGCGACCCTAACTAGATGAACCCAGGTGTACCTAAAATGTATGTGGGTATAAAAGCCAAGAATCCCTCTAGGATTAAGTCAACCCCATTATCTGAAGCGAGAGGCTATGGGACACCGTCTTGGTCTCGAGATGGACACCCCGCAAGGGATGTCAGAGCACTGTGAGCTGGAGTGTCTGTTTGCAGGAACCTCAGCGTCTCGCGTCAGTGTCTGCATGGAAGTCCTTTTCTCCTCTTTCTACCGTAGCAAGATATGGTGTTTATATACCCAAAGTGGTACCCTCAGGGGTTCTACCTTGCTGTGTCATGTCGGACTTAGTATGACGGAAGGAATGACCTTTGTACATAGTTATTATGCAGGAGATGGTAGTGCTGCTGAGTTTCCAAGAATCGTCATGCATAATGGATGAGGATAGTTTTCAGGGAAAACCCCACGTCCTGTAAGAAGGACCGTAACTAGGTAAAAGGTCCGTCCCATGAACCGTTATGTATTGTAATGATAGGGGAGAATATAGATAAAAGATTTCGTTGCGACCTGAGCCTATATTGGAGTACCTATATGAAACAAAACATTGGTGGATTTGTTTTTATATTGGTAGCTGTCCTTTAGAGTGTAGTGTGTTAAAGAAAATGGGAACATGCTCAATTTCCTATATACTTCTATAAAATGCTAATATGGTTTTCAGCTTTTTTGAAATTTGTGCAGTCATCTTTTTAAAGATGTATGGCTTTGTGTCACAAGCATATGCAGTGCCAAGTCCGGTTTTGATTTATTTTTTAGGTCTTTTAGACCAGTTTGTTCACGACAGTAGATAAGTTAGATTGAGTATTCAAGAGGCTGGGATGCATACATCAAACTTGGGGTCACACTCTGCTAAAAGATCTCCGGATTCAAAGTCTAGGACTGTAGAAGGAAGATTATAGAAACATCATGCAGTCCACAGATTGTTCAAGTTCTTACATTTTCGTGAAATTTTATTTTATACCACTTGAAAATGCAGCTAAGTATGTGAAGTTTAAACTTCGAACAGGCGCATAATTCATTATCAAATCACATTATACATATATGCAGGATTCTACAGTGCTATTGAGAAACTAGAAGGGTGAGTTTGTAATGCTTTTTTTTTTTACTCTGTTCTTTCTCAGTTTAGATATTTGGTTTTAATCCATGCCTTAGGAGTAATGCAAACTGCATACATTGACCACACATAAAGACCTCTTGCTCCCACCATCTACTGTTTTTCACAGATCTTATTGATCACTTCCGAAGCAGTAATGACTGTCTAGTACATATTTACAAGAGTTTCTTATAAGTTATTAACATTCTTATATGTAACTAAGAGATCAATTCTAATTAATATTCACTCAAAAACTTTTTGTAGAACTATAAGCTTCCACCCCAAGTTGCAAAATCTTGAACTGTGCTTTTTTCTAGCCCAGCATGTCTTTAGTTTATTTGACACTTCCTTTTTCAACTGGGTCTTGTATAACAGCAATATCTAATTGTATTCTAGATACATAATCATATGTTCATGACTTGTTTTGCTGTAGATACACATGAGCTGCATACTCCTGCCATCTAGTATAGGGCTCAGATGCTTGCAAGTTGTTTTAATTCAAAGAAGTCTTTTGAGAACTGGATAAAATGGGACTTCTCCATGTTGGATTTTTTTCCACCATTTGGTTCAGATGTGTACCAACAGCACTCAGAGGTATAACATGTCGCCTATGTTTTTTCATGGCCTCTTAATTGACATTCGACACAAGAGAATGTGGGTCCTTACATGGTTATAAAATGGATGCCATTCCAGTAGTGCCCCTGGTACCACTCAAAGTACCTGTGGTAGGACCATCAGAAGGTTTGTAACCTCTGCCTCTCACTGGACCATGACAATACATGTGAAGTTTGCCTCACCTTCCTTAAGAAGAAAACTTTGCAGTACTGAAGGTAGAGGAGCTGAGTGACCAGCAAGATGTACCAGTAATCTTCCACTGACTTCCCCGACAACTTCAGCGAACAAACTAGGCCTTTCAACATTCACTGCACCAAGCCGCCCGCGCCCAAAGGCCGTCTCCTCCAGTGCCTCCAACCCAGGTCAAGAAGAGGATTCTCTACTGCACACCATCTACTCTGCCAGTCCTGTGTGAGGGGATCCTCACACTACTTTTCTCACCCAGTCAGCCTCTTTGGCCCAACTAATTCTTATACATCTTCAAGCCAGGGCCCACAGATGGGACAATTATGATGATGATTCCCCTGGTGCTCCAGACCTCGATCACAACCCTGTTAGAGGCATTTCCCTCTAACAATACCACAACATTCCATAAGGTTATCTAAAGGGCAACTGCCTTTCAAAAGGTGGACATGTTGGTCTTGCCTTAGTAAGAGGATTTCCTTGTCAAGACACTGTCCAGATCAGAGGCAAAGGAGCAGTTTCTGCCTATTCTCAATGGCATATTTAAATTCTCCTCCGACAGTCCTGAAACCTTTGAAGGCACCGGTAGGGATACCCAGGGTGAAGCAAAAACATATGCCTTGCCCCAGTGACTCCACCTACATCAGGCCAGCCCTCTTCCGACTCCCTAGTTTCTAGTTGGCCTTTCCTCAAGCCACCGTCAACGCCCGCCACCTCACAAAGAGCAAGAAGCTTGACTCAGCGGGGAAAAGGGGTAGCCATATGGGCAGTTACTCACTGTCACATAGCCAATTCCGTAGCTTCTCTCCAACTAGGACAGATATCAGTGGGATGAAATGTAAGTAATTTTTTAATCTTTTATTTTAACATCTCCCTTAGGAGTTCAGATTAATTGTGGACAAGATAGTGTCTGAGGGCAAGACCATTTCCAATATCTGCTGTGCCCTTGCTACCAGGGAACAGCCTTCTAGAGTGGAAGGGGTGATCAAAACCAGTATCCTCCTCAGACGCCATGCCTGGCTTCACATCTTTGAGTTTAAGCAGAAGGTGCAAGAGCATCTTCTCAATCTACCTAATGTTAGGGAGGACCTATTTGGGCCACCAATTGGCAATGTACTGAGGATGATTAAGAAAACTTACATTGCAAAATCATTGGGTGCCACTCACTGTGACTCCTAGGGTTCCTTTGAGAGACCGCAGCCTAAAGGAGTAGTGAAGGCCCTTTCCCCCAAACATCCAGCTCCTATTAGAGGCAACTGCAATCATTCCAGCAGGGGCTACACCAGCGGTGCCTACAGGGTCAAAAACAACTAAGATAGTTGTATAGGAGTTTCCTGTAAAGGGGCTTCCACCTCCAAACCTTGACTTGATCTGCCCCCACCCCCTTGATATTATGTCATTTGTTGGGGTTAGACTGCAAGGTACCCTCACCCCCCCCCCCACCCCCAAAGTGAGCTCAATCACTTCAGATCCATAGATTCTTACTGTGGTCAATCACTGCTGCTGCCTATTCCTCCTAAGAACACCCCCACTCTTCCCCAGCAACACACCTCGCACACATACTTTCAGCAGAGAACATCTTCACCTTCTCTAGGGAGAGTTGCAGGCACTTTGTCAAGGGGCAACAAAGAAGGCGCTACCTTACCTCAGGGAAGGGCATCTAGTCTATGCTTCCATAGTCTCAAGAAGGGTGACTCCCTGAGACCAAACGTAGACCTCCTGCCCCCTATCAAATACATCCTGTCTGAACATTTCCACATGATAACTCTGAAGGACGTCCTTTCTCTGCTCCAGCAAGTTAACTAGGATTGTTAGACCTCAAGAACTTATTTTCATATATCCATCCATCCATCCCAACGGTACTACCTCTGCTTTGTGGTAAGTTGACAGCACTGGCAATTCAGACTACTGCCATTTGGACTTTCCAATACCCCAAGAGTTTTCACTAAGTGTCTGGTGATGGTAGGTGGTTATCTAGGTACTGATGAGACTCATGTGTTCCCTTACACGCTGATTGGCTGATCAAGAGTGCCCGCAGATAGTAATGCCTAGCCCACAATCGAGCTGTATTCTCCCTGCTTCACAGCTTGGAATTCCCCTTAAATGCCTCAAAGTTTCACCTTCAAACCCTGCAGGTATAGCCTTCATTGGGTTTATTCCTAAAGCCATTCAAGACAAAAGCTACCCCAAACACCCGAGGGTGTTGGCAATTCAATCAGGAGGTTTAAAGAGCACACTGCTCGCCCGTGAGGGTCTCAAGGTGCTGTAATTCAGTAGGTGCGTCTTTTGCAGACCAATCGTCAGACAAGTCAACACTAAGAACCGTAATGCGCCTCTTGCGTAGGATGGCCCTATGTATCACCATAGTACCAATGCTCGACTTTATGTGCGCCCATTGCAGGAGTGCCTCTCTGTGTATTATTCTCAAGCAGAGGGTCAATGGGAGGATTTGATGTTAAAGGCCATTGCTCTCTGCTCTAGTGGAACAGCAACAACCTCTTGCAGGGCCTTTGCAGATCCTATCCCACAGTGACCATTAGCATGGCCTGGATGTGTTATCATATGCTGATGACACACAGATCTTGGTATCCATCACCCAGCCAGTTTGTGAGATTGCTTCCAAGTTCAGAACCTGTATGGAGGCAGTCTCCAAATGGATGACGTGTAATTTCTTAAAATTAAACGGTGAGAAAACCGAAGTTATGGTCTTCGGAGGGAGCCAAGATCTTTGGTCGAAGGAGTGGTGGCCCACGTCCCTTGGAGAGTGCCCAACCCCTACTCCTATTGCTAAGAATCTGGGAGTACAAATTGATCCTACCCTCTCTTTCGACTCCCAGGTAAATAGGACAGTGTCAACTTGTTGTGGCACTATCAGAATTTTAAAGAAAATTGCTCCTTATCTATCCTTGGCAGCCCGGAAACAAGCTACAGCTGGCTTAGTACTATCGAGGCTAGATTATTGCAATGCCCTCTATGGTGGCATCAATAAAGGTTCCATCCATCGCCTCCAAATGGTACAAAATGCGGCAGCCAGACTGGTGCTAAGTCTCCCTAGGAGAGCATCTGCAACAATGGCCAGAAGGGATCTCCATTGGCTTCCAATTCCATCTAGGATCTCTTATAAAATTCTCTGTTTGGCCCATGGTGCTATCCATGGCTCAGGATCTGAAAGCATTAGATCTCTTCTGTGTGCCTACACCCCTATCAGAACTCTTCGCTCATCTGCAAAGAACAGGCTGGTGGTTCCTAGGTTTACCAAGGTCAGATGGGGAGGTAGAGCTTTTTCCGTCTTGGCACCCAAACTGTGGAACCTCCTCCCCCTTGAGCTTTCCAGTCAACCATCCTTAGCAATATTTAAAAAGTCACTTAAGACCTGGCTTTTCTCTCAGGCATATTAGGCTTTGCTTTCCCGCTGGCCTTCTGGTACTGGCATTGGAGTTTGGATTTCTTTGTCTGTCTGTAGTGCGCCTTGATGCCCCTTGGGGCTAAGTTTTGCGCTGTATAAAAATGCCCTTCTTCTTCTTCTTCTTCTTCTTCTTCTTTTTTTGTCAGTCTTTGGGGCGCATCTAGACCACATGATAATACAAGTAGTGTGGTTCTCCAATGCCATGGGCACCACACATCAACCATCTTGAGCTCCTAGCCATATGTCCATCTTTCGAAGCCTTCTCTCATGTAATTCAGTGCAGCTTAGATGGACAAAGTGATTGCCATGTGTTTTTATCTGCTAGTCCAACTCCCATACTTATGCCATAGTGGGTATCACTCAAGACCAAGGCAAAATGCCCAAACTTTGCATTCTGGTACCCACAGTCAATGAACAGTGCTCTTTAGATTACCTGGTATTGGATATTTGTCTTTGCTTTTCCTCCTGCTGCCACTCCTTCTCTGTGTTGAGGAATATGTGGTAGTGTTCCTCGATGCCCATCAGTACCCGCAATAAGCTCCCTGATAGGCCGGACCTTCTCGCACGCACAACCCCACACATCAGGCATCTGGACCCTAAACTGCTCAGCCTAGCGATCTGACACTGGGGGACCTAGAGTTTGGCAATCTGTTGATCGTGGGTGTGCATAACTATCCTCCATGAAGCCTGCTGGCCTACTACCCATTCAACAAAAAGGTTTGTCCGCTATGGTATCCCTCTAAAGCTGATTTCCAGGACATCCTTTTCTAACTCTTGCACCAACAAAAGTTAGGACTCGCCTATTCCTTAATGTCATTGCTGCCTACGTAAGAACCAGGGAATATTCGTCCTTATTTAGGATCCCTATCATTATGGTATTTATGGGTGGCTTTAAGAGGATCACACCTTCTAGGGTGCCTCCAGGTCCTGCTTGACACCTGGAGGCACCTACCCTACCCCTTTCCGAACCCCTGCACTCTTGCCCTTTGCAGTTCCTCTCATGGTGGCCTTCACTCACACACATTAGTGAGTGGCATGAACTTACCACGTAAGAACCTTTCACTCAGTTTCACAGGGACAGCTTATTTGTCAGAAATTATCAGTTCCTTCCAAAGGTTGTGTCCCATGTTCTACCTCAGTCTTACGAAAGAGCTCCCAGTCTTACTACCTCTTTGTAGCCTTCGCTTAACCCCACAATGGCTATCCCATCTCAAATGCTGTCTTAGTAGGTGGATAAAGCAAATGCAATAAGATGATGGGCGAGGGCTCGCCCCCAGTCACTATTGGATCTGGTTTGAATCCATCATCGTTCTTTTGCTCACTTTGCCACCCCAGTTCAGACCCAGCCATAAGTTAATCAGTCTTGACTGTGTTCCTCATGGGCACTGTCAGCCCAATCTTCTAAGCCTGTGCTTCCCCGAACCAGAAAAAAGCATCATGGCACCGGTTTCGGAGTAACATCCCTCATCAGCCATGAGGTTTGACAATGTCTTCCAGGAAGGCGGCTTCAAGCCCTGCAGTCCCTGTGGACCTGCATCTTGTTTGTCTTTGGTGCTTCGAGCTCAACCACAATGTAAATGCCTGCGTCAACAGCCGTGCCATGGATCCAAAGGCCTTGAAGGAGCAGTCCTGTAGGCTCCTGGTGGCCTGATGTGTGACGCAGTGACTGTCGCATTCCCAGTCGAGATGAAGGTCCAGGGGTTGTTGCGGAGAGCATAATCGTCGTTGCAGTCGAAGTCACTTTGGTAATTCCCACTGTAAGAGTCAGATGTTTTTGATTTAACCTAGTCTGTTGCCCGATGAGAAAAGGGAGCGTTGGCATTCAAAGCCTGGCTCCGCACTTCCCCAAGTTTCCGGGAGCAACCCCTGCTTAACTTCACTAGGCCATGCACCTAGTTTGGTATGGAATCTGGTACAGATGGAGCGGAGCCGGTTGTACCACCTCGACCTTCCTCAAAGCTGATCCTGATGCTCCCGGCACTGCCTGCCTCATTCCGATGCCCCATTCTTATGGGCTAGAACTGTGGGAGGATTGGAAGGGTTTATGGGACATTGAAGAATTCTAGCCCTTTGACTCAAACCTGGACTGGAGGGAGGATTTGGAGAAAACCAAAGGAGAGGACACCTCTCCAAATAACTGGCATGCTTTTTCCCCCTTACCGTGGTTTCGAAGGAGGGAGCGTCATTTGCAGTAGTGGTGAGGAGGTGGATGAAGTTGGACCTTAAATCTGCCCTCTGTGGCTATCTATATTAACGTCTTGACTGAAGTTATTCAGCCGGCAGTGTCTCCCCGCTCTTCCCACGCCCCTCCCTGAGAACTGCTTCTCCCTTTTAATGAAGCCCTTGCAGACTTTCTGCTCTGGACTTGGTACAAGCCCAAAATTAGGGACCCAATTAATAGGTCGATTGCCTGCCACTGCACCGGTCATGGGGACCTAAATTTCCTTACACAAGAACCTACCTCTGAGAGCTTGGTGGTTTAAGCCCCCACCTCCCGTGGTGTATTCCCGACAACCTCCAGATAGATATTTTTTTCCACCAGCCTAGCACTGGGATCTGTGAACACTGCATTCTTTTTGGGCTGCTACTTCCATGCTCTGTGGGACATGGTTGCACAGTTGCTACCGAGAGAACGCTGGGTCCGTCATCTCCCAGGCTGCGGATGATGATCGAGATGCGCCACGTTCATCATCCGTTGTGGACTGGATACCACCGACTTATTGGGGAGAAAGGCTTCATAAGCAGATGCCTTATGGCGCTACACCTAGCTGAGGGCAACTGGATTTTCTGGGGATGTCCAATCACTGATTATGGTCCTGCTCTTTGATGGCTTCTGTTCTTTTGGAGACCAGGTAAATTCAGAGCTGGAGTGCTTTAAGGGCAGCAGAACTACGGCCAGGTCCTTGGGATTCTCCATGGATCCCGGTCTCCCATCCACACAAGCTGCTCCGCTTCTGCGTGGCTGATGACCAGTACCCGCAGACCTCGTGGATCAAGCAGCCAGAGTTCAGTCCAGTACACCCCCTACACTCCCCCCTACATCTCTCCAGCACCCATAGCCTCCAAACCCTTATAGTCTCCCCTCTTACCATCATGGGGACCCTGTGGGCAGCAGGATCTGCAATCGCTACCCCACTGGCAGTCTATAACATCTGACCAATGGTGAGACTGACGCTGCTGTGCCTCATGGCCTTCTGCATCCTGCTGGTTACACACGCCTGCTGGCATATGCTGACTCTGCAGTGGGACCTGAAGTTCCAGTGGGCACAGCACCAGGGAAATCTCTCCGACTTGATCTCCGAAGGAATTGCAAAAGTTCTGCAGTGGTGGTTAACGAACTGCGATTGTGTCAGCAGCAGACCCCTCTTCCTTATCAAACCAGATCTGACAGTGGTGACAGATACATCACTTCTGAGATGGGGTACCATCTGGGCGAGGTGGTGATCTGAAGCCTCTGGTGGAATCCGGACTGAACATCTACCCGCTGGAGCCCAGTGTGATCAGATTATCCTTGAAAGCCTTTCTACCCTCAATCAAGGTCAGATTGAGTGCTGCACAATTTTACCGTGAGGATCCTAAATTTGAAGGATGCTACGAATTGCAGTTTCTTCTGCACTTTGCATTGTAGTACAGTAGCTGCAGACATGGTCAAGTCCAGTCTCTGGACACCATCTTCTTCCCTAACAAGTCGGTTGGAGTTCTGGACTTTTTTGGTTCTTCTGTCCAGAGGTGTCAGGGACAACACCCGAAGACCCCGGAGTTCAACCTGTCTTGGTACACAAATAAACAGAAACACGGGCTTCTCGATGGTGGCGTCAAAGACCAAAGGTTTATTACTGCAGGGACACAGAAGTCACAGAAACTACACATGGGCAGTATCTAGGAGCCTGTTCGACTTGTACAAAGAGGGTTGTTCCTTATATACTAAATATTGGGCTTCAGGCAAATTCTTTACATGTTACCACAGTTCTAAACATTCGTGTCTTATACAATAAATATTTGGCGTTGCACAGGAATCGTCAACAGTATCTGATGTCAAAACATTACAAATGAGGGGTTCCCACTAGTCCATCATACTCCCATGTCAATTCTTCATTCAAGACCCGGACCGCCTCATCGTAAATTTCGTTACCACCCCCTACTAAAGGCCCAGAAGGAAGGGAGCAGAGCCAGGTGTGGAAGATAGAAAGACAGGATAAGAAATGTTTGTGGGTCGTAAATGGGCACGGTTACCAGCTTCGGCCGCCTAATCATGATCAGGCCAACGAACACAAGAACCAGTATAGCAGGACTGGCCTCAGGCTGGGGAGGCAGCTCTTGCCGAGTCATGCTGCCACAGCGTTGCTGGCCTAAGGTGCACGTGTCATTTGCAAGGTGAATCGCCGGCCAAAGCCTACGTGTCATTTAATGAAAAGAGGTCATTGCGTGTCCATTGACTATGTGAGGGCAAGGAATACAAAATGGCTTCCGTGTTCTAAGATGGATGCCATGGGTAGATCACAAATGTGTTGGTAACAGGAGTGCTCTTGCTCGTAGCATAGCGAAAACACCAGGATATACTAAATGGATCATTTGCGGTTCACCGATACCAAAATAATGTATTTACGACAATGTTACAAACACGAGTAAAATCGTCATGGAACCTCAGACCCTCCTTTTGCCCTTACATAGGCAATTACTCAGTCTATATCAGAGTCAGAGTCCATTTCTATGCTCATTAGGTCAGCGACATGTCGTTGTATCATCATCCTGCCTCGTGCCTTTTCTCCTAATGCAGGTGGTTTCCTGAAACAGGTTGCAGCGCAGAGACTACACAGAGCGGGACCACACTGGATAATAAGACAGCACGAGAACAGAAATACTAGGATGACACCAATAACCATCAGAACCTTCCATCCCCACGCTGATACCAGAGTCCAAAACCACTCCATGAAGGACCAGTTTCCCTTATCTACGTGTATAGAGTCGGAAATCTTGTGTAGCTTAGAGATTGCTTCATAGACTGTTGGAGCATTATTAGGAATAAAGACACAGCAGCTCGATTGGATCATTCTGCATACCCCACCTCGATCTGCAAGTATTACGTCTAGAACCATACGATTCTGCAACGTCATGAGACGATCCGCCTGAAGCTCAGCTGTTAAGTTACTAAGAGCACCTGCAGTTTCTGTAATAGTAGATTCAACTACCCGTGTTAGTTGGCGAAGATTTCTACTATTGGCCATAGGCCCCCAAAACGGAAGGAAACCTTTGAAGAAGTCTCCAGCTTCTTGACCAGCGGTATCTTCCTTGCTGAAGACACCTCTTGCTAATCTGGGTTTATGATAATCTGAAGAAGCAGTGTATGTCGGGGGTAACAATCGAGCAATATAACATGAACCTGAAAAGTCAGCAGGCAGCCATGTATATGCTCTGTCCTGACAAATGAAGTAGGTACCCCTAGCAGTCAGAAAGGCAGGGGAGGAGTTAGACGGAAATACGTAAGTCTCAACGCACTCACTCTTCCCTAGCTGAGCTCTCGGATTTCTCCCATTTCCTTGCAAACAGACCTGACCTCGGTGAGGCACGACCCAAACTGAAGTGGAGCTTTTACGCTTGCTTTCTCCCAAACTAAGGCGATACTCTGTAGAGTTCCAACTCAGATACACCAGTAATTCATCTCTAGGATAAGATGGAGTATTATTGACGTCTTTAATCATATCAATAATTCCCTGGACTAAAGCTTTGTTGGCTGAGTTGTATTTAGTGGACCGTGGTGGACGCGGAGGATAGGTCTCAAGGGCATATGAAAAAATGGTCTGAAAGGCCTGAAATGATCCATTATAGCTAAAAGGCAAGACTAGATAGGGAATGCCTTTATCCATAGTGTGAGGTATCAAGCCACACACCCAGCAGTTTGTAGTATTAACTATCAGTTGGTGTTGATGCAAGAGCTGTACAAATGTATTATTAATAAATTCTGAGCGTCGAGCTTGTTCGTGTTCAGGAAATGAGTGAAAAGAATGCATAGAAGAAACCGTAGAAGTAGTAGGATCAAGGGGAGGTACTGTAGCTATTGGCACAAAAATCAAATGTACGCCAAAGACGATTCCACCCACCAGCGTCATCAAAACAATTAAAAATGTAACTGCACATTGCATTAGAAAGCATTTGCTGTGTAGTATTCTGTACAGTCTATTTCTGCGAACATAAATTACATTTTCTCGTTGTAGCTCAGGAAGCTCCATCTTCTACGACCGTTCGCGACCACTGATGATGTGTACGTAGATGAAAATGCCTCTATCAGCCCTGGGAGTTCCCAGAACTAACAGAAAGATCGACCTTGTGTCAGACCCCTGCAGATTCAACTAGGCACACAGCCACGACCCTACGGCTACCCAGACGGCAAGGCAATTTTAAAACAAAAAGAAACAATACAAAGTATTAGCAAACTTCCTGGCTGGAGGCAATGTATAGAAAATGCAAATCTGAAAATAGGCAGTTTTCTGCTTTATTTGTCCATATCGCGAGAACGTAAGTTGTATCTCAGTTTTGCAGGAGCTGTCTGATCTGGAAACAATGTATTTTCAGCTGGCGTTGCAATGTTCACGTTCGCAGATGGCAAATGTTCTTTTGGTGCAGAAGGCAAATGTTCAGGGTTCAAAAGACCAGTTTCAGGAGGAGAGTCAGAACTTGGTGAATCCGTGATCAGTTCTGCATCGCTGAAAGGTATGAACCTGGGGACTCGTTCCGTTTCAGAGGCACCGATTCCTTTCTTTACCCAGTTGTCGTAAGGAAGTGGCAGAGGCACACGTTTAGCATGTGTCGTGTGGATCCAATGTTTCCTTCCGGCCACACGAATAGCAGTTCTCGTTGCTAACAGGACCTGGAAAGGGCCAATAAATCTGGGCTGAAGATTTTTCGTTCTTGCAAAATTTCGGATGACCACCTGATCACCCGGTTTCAGCTGATGGCCTGGACTCTCCGGTGGCTTTGGCAATGCGTCGAAAACCTGTTGGTGAATAAGACTCAATTTAGCAGTCAAGTCGAAAAGGTAATCAATTAACATTGGGTATTCCAGCTGCTTAAATTCTTTCGGTCTAGGTACCCCCCAAACATTTGCAGGACGACCGAAAACTATTTCGTAAGGACTAAGCCCTACTCTAGAATGTACAGTTGCTCTTGTTGATAGCAAAGCCAAAGGCAATGCATCTGGCCAGGACAAACCCGTGGATGCTTGTATCTTAGCGAGTTTCAGTTTAAGGGTGCCATTGTAACCCTCGACTAAACCCGCGGACTGGGGATGATTCGCACTATGAAATTTTTGCCTAATCCCTAGGCCGGCACACACACTCTGCATAACTTTCCCTACGAACTCACTTCCGTTATCTGACCATACAATCCGTGGCATTCCGTATCGGGGGAAGTATTCTTTAAGAAGAATTTTGGCAGTGGATAAGGCAGTATTGTCCTTCAGTGGGTATGCTTCGATCCATCTGGAAAAAGCACAAACTACCACTAGGACGTATTTCAGGTTATTACAACGGTCCATGTGAATGAAGTCTAGCTGGATCACTTCAAAAGGGCAGGAAGGAGGAGCGAAGTGACCTGCAGGTGTGGGGATTCCCTTGCCAGGATTATGCATCAAGCATACCATACAATTTCTCACCACTCTCTCTGCACACTTACTAATTCCGTCATTCTTCCAGACCGGAGCCAACATCTTACAAATCCCTTTTGAACTGATGTGCGCTGATCCATGCGCCATCGTCACTACTGCAAGCACATACGCATCAGGCAACATCCAACGCTGTTGTTCCGACAAATCAATCCAACACCCACTCGAGTCCAATTTACACGTGCTCTCTCTCCATGCACGTTTTTCCTCCTCAGTCGCCTCTTTCTGAATTTCCTTCACGCTTTCCACTGTGTCTTCACACATTCCAGACTCAGAAATCCATCTTGCAGACGTTGCAACATATATTCTACTCATCATATTTCTAGCTGTCTGTTTTGCGATCTCATCAGCAAAAGCATTCCCACGACCAACATCATCCGTGATTGCTTTATGAGCACTGCATTTCACAATCGCAACTTCAGTCGGTAAGGTTAGAGATTCCAACAAGTCATTAACTAGCTGACCATGTTGAATCTTAGTCCCATGGGACGTAATGAAACCTCTTTCTTTCCACAAACGGCCAAAACTATGGGCCACGCCGAACGCGTACTGACTATCTGTGAACACATTCACTCTCTTTCCCTTAGCTAAAACGCACGCTCTTGTTAGCGCGATCAATTCTGCAGCCTGGGCAGAATTCTGACTCACTCTTGCAGTCTCCACAATCGTACTCAAAGTCGTTACGGCATAGGCAGCAGTCACATCACCATTCTCCAATTTGAAGCAAGACCCATCAACATACAACGTGCCATCTGGATCTGACAACGGAGTATTTTTTAGATCGATTCGTCCTTTTGTTTCTTCCTCAGTTCTGAAACAACAGTCGTGTGGTTCGGAATCACTCGACTCTTGGCTAGTCGGCAACAATGTTGCTGGATTCAATACATTGCATCTTTTGATCTGAATATGACTAGCTAATAGTGTCAGTTCATAGCCTGATAATCTAGCACTGGTAAGGTGTTGCGTCTTGGTTCGGTTCATGAGTGTATCCACAGCATGAGGAACCATAACTACTAGCATGTTGTTCATTACTAAACCAGCAGATTGTCGAATGGAAGCTGCAGCTGCGGCTGTAGCTCTCAAGCAACTAGGCAATGCTCTAGCTACTGGATCTAATGTTGATGAAAAATACGCACAAGGGCGTTGTTTATCACCAAATTTCTGCGTCAAAACACTCAATGCACAACCTTCTCTCTCGTGGACATAAAGCGTAAATGGCTTACTGTAGTCGGGTGTACCCAATACAGGTGCTGAACACAGTGCATTTCGTAACTCAGAAAAACTCTGCTGACATTCAACAGACCATGGTACCGGACTCGGAACACCTTTCTTAGTCAAGGCTACTAATGGTTTTGCTAAAAGAGAAAAATTTGGGATCCATTGCCTACAATAGGAGGTAATACCCAAAAAGGCACGCACTTCTCTCTGCGTGCTAGGAACATTCATCTGTGTAATTGCTTTTATTCTCTCTGGGGTCAACTTCCTTCCCTCCTTTGACAAGAGATGACCTAGGTAGGTCACTTCTTGGCAGCAGTATTGCATTTTTGAAGGTGACACCTTGTGATTTAAATCTGACAAGTGATGCAATAAAGAAATCGTAGCTGTTTTGCAAGTTTCCTTGTCATCGGCAGCCACTAGAAGATCATCGACATACTGTACTAAAGCAGAACCACGAGGAAGTACGAAGGAATCTAACTGACTTTTTAATGCTTGACTGTAAATGGATGGGCTTTCACAATAACCTTGTGGAGCGCGTTTAAATCTAAAACTTCGTCCTCCTAGAGAAAAACCGAAAATATCTCTGCTTTCCTCAGCTATCGGAATGCTGAAAAAGGCATTTTTCAAGTCGACAACTGAAAACCATGCTGCTGTAGCGGGAATCAACGTTAACAATGCAGTAATGTCTGGTACCACAGGAAACTGTGGGATCACAATTTTATTAACCTCTCTAAGATCAATTACGAACCTATATACTGGAGGCTTTGTAGGGTCAGTTCGTTTCAAAATAGGCAGTACAGGACTATTACAGACATTACCTCTAGTCTCTTCTACAACATCTTTCTTTATCAGGTCTTGTACTATCAGTAGGAGCGCACGCTCACCTTCACTAGAGATTCTGTATTGTGGAATTCGTGGAAGTTTGACATTTGCTTTCAAAGTTACTACATAGGGTGGAATTTCCAATAGACCTACATCATTAGGACCAGTCGCCCAAAGAGTATCAGGGAGTGAACGCAGCTCTGGTGGGAGCGCATCCATCGACAAGTACATCGGGGAGATGATTCTTTTACCCAACGTAAGCTGTACTCCTGCTGGAGAACAGTACAGTGTCGCGTACAGGCGTTTTAACAAGTCTAAACCAAGCAGATTTTCGTTACAACCTGTCGTCAAAATCAGGGGTGCTTTCAATTGACGGGGTCCAACAGAAATAGACAAAGGACCAGAAACAGGGTTGTGAACAGGGGCGCCCGAAAAACCTACTGAAACGTTTGTTGAGCCAGACAAAGGTGCGCCAGGGAGTTTTGCATGTATGATAGAACTTTTTGCTGCACCAGTATCCAACAGAAACGGTTCGACTATACCTGATGTTGCTACTGCGACATAAGGCCCACTCTGATCTACTGGTACTGATACTACTCCCTCTCTTTGTCCATGGCTGTCCTAGTATTCACTTTGCTGACCTTCCTCACTAGCTTCATAATAGTCTTCAACATGATACTGTGGAGACCTATTCTGTTGGGCAGATTGTCCATTTCGCTGGTCGAAATAATTAGAGGGGCGATCACTTGTCTGTGGAGGCATAGCACCTCGTCCTCGACCTCTAGAGTTTTGCATAGAACTACCACGACCTCTCTGAGCTGCCGCATCATTATTTTGTGTTCGAACTGGACACTCACTTTTGTAATGACCTTCCTTTTTGCAATAAGCACATTGATTCCACTGGTATTGTGGCCTTTGAAAGTTATAATCCGTTCTTTGATATGACCCCTGCTGCATATTAGTTTGATTCATGCGAGGCGGATAAGCTTGTTGTAAAAGTACTTTAGTTTTTAAATCTTTCGTCTTTTTATCTGATTTTTCCTTCTCTTCTTTATCCCTATTTTCATAGTACTGAGCAGTCGCAAGTATTTGCGCAGTCGTAGAGACAGCCCACGCACTTTCAGAATTCTTTAATTTACTACTAAGTTCTGGCAACAGATTGTGCACAAATTTATCGACAAATAATCTCTGGCCTCCTTCTGTGCTCATATCCTGACCACTATGATCCACGAAAGTCTCCTCGAATCTTGTGAAAAAGTCGGAGACGCTTTCGTCTTTCTTTTGTTTGCACGCGGACAATTTGTCCCAGTTAACGCGCAATGCTGGCATCAAGGTTTTCATTAAATCGATTATTCTACCAGGCAGATTAGCAATTAAAGGTTCAGGTTTGGAACCACCTATTTGTTGACCATCCGCTGCAATTATAGCTGCCCAGTCACCACCTAGGGCAACTGGATGATTCTCTTTACGAATTTTAGCCCAAATTGGTTGCGGTACTACATTACCAAACAGCAGATCTATGTCAGTTAAATTTAATACACAAGCGTCAACTGTTTGAGCTAACTCTTTGTAGTACCCTGCAGGATTTTTACGCGGATCTGGCAAAGCCTGTTTTACTGCTAATACTTCAGCTCGCTTCCATGGAATATGTATCCATACTCTCTGGAATTGGGCCGGAGCGGCTGCAATACCAAGCGGTGCATTAGCTTGCACAGCTTCGCGCCAAATTGGTGGAACCTCTCTCATTGGATATTGACGATTTCGTTTCGTACTACGTTTCTCTAACTCTCTCGGTGAAAGAAGGGATGAGTCAGATCTATAACTTAGAACCAGTTCCATCGCTTCTTTTATATTTTGTCCAACTATCATACCTGTAGCAAACTCTTTCTGAACATTAATTAATTCTCCTAGATTTGATTCAGGGTCATCCTCTTCCAATTCCTCACGTAGAAGGAAACACATTTCATCGAACACATATCGTTGTCGGTTCGTTCCATTGCATAAATGTATCTAATACATTTTGTACATTATATCTTCCAACTTTCGAAACCCATCTAAGAGCAGTGGAATCTAGTATTCCTCTTTCTTCAGTACTGGGAAGCTGACTACGTCTCTGCACAGAGTCAGAGGTAGGAGTCTTAATCAGAGTTTTATAGAAGGGAGATAGAATATTAGAGACAGAATCAGTGATTCTTCGACGAACAGAAAGCGGAGTCATAATATTAGCAGAGGCAGTGAATTGAGTAGCAGTTGGAACAGATAGATCAGGAACAGTAGGAGTAGCTTGAAAATTAGCTTGTGAAGTAGCAGGTGTGAGCGACACAGGCATAGGTAAAGAAGTCGGCAACCCTAGAAGAGGGGTTGTCGAAGGAACATTAATATTGACCACAGGAGGTACAGGAACTTGATTCAGGGGAGCGAGAACAGGGACACCAGGTTGTCCAGCAACCGGTAATTGAACATTCGGTATAGGTGAAGCCGTAGCACCTTGTGCATACGGTGGGGGTGATCGTAACAAGTAAGACAACAGGGGATCCTTTTCAGGGTCCTCTACTATCTTAGCCGTACTCGATGGTAAAGCAGGATAGCACTTGTCTATCGCTAAATTACGCTCTCTATCGGCCACCTCCATCGCTTTCTCAGACTCGTTGAGTTGCAGCTGCCTAGCAGACTGTTCTAAAGTCAACTCTTGCTCTTTCTGTTCTTTCTTCAACTTTTTAATTTCTCTCTGTTTAGATTCTTTTCGCCAATAACGGAAAGAATCAAACATTGCCGGCCGGGCTTTCTTCTTAAACAACCTTCTTTCTAGATTATCGAGAATTTCAGGTTCAAAACTACCATGTAGTGGCCAACTAAGGACACCATCTTTTTCTGTATAGCGGATCCATATCTCGTTATAAGAGATAGGGCCCACACCAAATTTGCAATATAGATCATAAAGGGGAGTTCCAATCGGAGGAACCAAACACGAGTCCTCCAACTGGGGATCACTGTTGCAACTAAAACAAGACAACATACAATTTTTCTGACTTACCATTTTATAATCCGGAACACAAGACAAACAAAACACAAAAAGATGCGCACTTGAACCGAGAACTTAGGCCTACCAGAACTGACAATTGTATCGATACCTGAACTGAACAGAATGATTATCGTAACTAGAATAACCAGTGATAACCTTACAGAACTGAACTGAACTGAGAACTAAAAGGATTATCCAAATAGGAGCAACCCTCACAAAATAACCAACTAGCAACCACTAAATACTTAACTGAGGCACTGAAGACGTCACCAAGGAGAAACCCGTCACGTTTCGCCGTACTGAGGACTGCACCTCGGGTCCAAGACAGGGCGACGGTCAAGGCAACGGACCACTGCAGCCGTCTGAACGGGAACCCTCGTGGAAGAGGACGTCGGGGCCACTTTTGCGATATGCCGGGATCGATGAAGTGGGGCGCCTCCCTCTGAAATCTTCACACGAAGCTCCTCGAATTCTTCAGGCTTTTGGACCGGTACCGAATGACGTCGCCCCGAGTTGGGCGCCAAATGGAGTTCTGGACTTTTTTGGTTCTTCTGTCCAGAGGTGTCAGGGACAACACCCGAAGACCCCGGAGTTCAACCTGTCTTGGTACACAAATAAACAGAAACACGGGCTTCTCGATGGTGGCGTCAAAGACCAAAGGTTTATTACTGCAGGGACACAGAAGTCACAGAAACTACACATGGGCAGTATCTAGGAGCCTGTTCGACTTGTACAAAGAGGGTTGTTCCTTATATACTAAATATTGGGCTTCAGGCAAATTCTTTACATGTTACCACAGTTCTAAACATTCGTGTCTTATACAATAAATATTTGGCGTTGCACAGGAATCGTCAACAGTATCTGATGTCAAAACATTACAAATGAGGGGTTCCCACTAGTCCATCATACTCCCATGTCAATTCTTCATTCAAGACCCGGACCGCCTCATCGTAAATTTCGTTACCACCCCCTACTAAAGGCCCAGAAGGAAGGGAGCAGAGCCAGGTGTGGAAGATAGAAAGACAGGATAAGAAATGTTTGTGGGTCGTAAATGGGCACGGTTACCAGCTTCGGCCGCCTAATCATGATCAGGCCAACGAACACAAGAACCAGTATAGCAGGACTGGCCTCAGGCTGGGGAGGCAGCTCTTGCCGAGTCATGCTGCCACAGCGTTGCTGGCCTAAGGTGCACGTGTCATTTGCAAGGTGAATCGCCGGCCAAAGCCTACGTGTCATTTAATGAAAAGAGGTCATTGCGTGTCCATTGACTATGTGAGGGCAAGGAATACAAAATGGCTTCCGTGTTCTAAGATGGATGCCATGGGTAGATCACAAATGTGTTGGTAACAGGAGTGCTCTTGCTCGTAGCATAGCGAAAACACCAGGATATACTAAATGGATCATTTGCGGTTCACCGATACCAAAATAATGTATTTACGACAATGTTACAAACACGAGTAAAATCGTCATGGAACCTCACGGTGCTCAGGACCTGTTTATCCTCTCTTCTTAAACCCTTCCATTTGGGTTAGTCCATAACATTGCCGGCTTTCTTCTCTTTGCCACATTCCTTTAAAGAAGAGCAGAATCTACTGTGGGCCTTTAATGTCTACATTGATGGAACTAAGGAGTGCCTAGTGGATGATCATCCAGTAGTTAGATTGGCCAATGGAAAGTAAGGAAAGGTAGTTCAAAACCAGACCTTATCATGCTTAATTATCCTTTTTAGCAAACATTATGCCATGGTCCCAAAAAAATTTTTTCTTGAGGGCCTTACGGTTCTGTCCACCAGGACCAAAGCCATACCTACAGCTTTCCTGTCTTTATACGTCTGCAAGGCAGCCAAATCGGCATTCATCTGTCCTTTTACTAGGCACTGCTGTCTCAATTCTCAAATCTGCAGGTTGAAGTACTTAGACTGCTTAATGTTTTATGATTTTCCTGGTGTAAAGTTCCCTCTTTAGAGTAGGTGTTGTCTGTGGTTAAAAGGATCCTTAAAGCGTTTCTTACCCTTGGTAATGGTCTTTCTGGTGGCTACCCTATCTAATCACAGATTTCTTCTTACCATCATTGCTCACCTTCCTGTGTAGCATTCTTAGCGGAGTCATTAAAGTCCCATCTTGGATTTGCACACAGTCTGTATTTTAGATTGCCAGTCATGGCATTACTGGCAACAGACCAATGAATAAACTGTTGTCAGCGGGCAGGTATGATGTCTATATGTGGGAGACAGGTAGAGCAAAGTCACTGAAATAAAATCTATAGTCATTCTGTTCATATATTACAAATATGAAATTAAAATGGATTAAATACACAGAGCTACTTTGCTTTTTAAAGTAGGGTTTACATTGGTAAGTTCTCCCCTTTAAACCCAGAAAAGGGAAGGTGTTCAGGAGACCAACATTTTTATGTGAAAGGGAAAATTGCCCTGCTGTTTTAAAGCAGCCAAGAGCCACCTCAATTCCTTCATGCATGAGTGACGTTGTTCTGCTGGAAGATCCCTAAATACTGGTGCTGGTCATTTGAGCTTTGTTTAAAAATTGTTTCAGTGAAATGAAGTTCTACTTCATGATATCTTTATCTGTGCATATTCACCTTCGTTTTCCATCTTTCAGAGGTTGTTTTTAACAGGATCCTCTTTCTTTTCATGACTGGAGCCTGCTAGATATGGCTGTCTCTGCATTCTCTTCTTGTGGGATTGATGTCTAATGGTAAATGTCTTCTCAGATGGGAGAAATTGTTACACGTTTCCATTTTTGTTATAATTTCTTTTTTGTTCTGATCCGTAACATAGCATATTCAGCAAATTGACTGTGATGCAGGGCCCTGCCCCTTTCTCAGTAATTGCTAAACCTTAATGGTCCCTGACTATCTTCAGAGCAGCATTGTGTGATACGTCAGAGTATCTTTTTATGGGTAACCTACCTGTGAGAAAGTTTACTAAGAGGCTTCTTGACATTGATATTTTCTTTTAAAGTTAGACCATTCTTTGTGAGAGCCTACAATAAAACTCTGATACCTCAGTGATGCAGTATAATTCCTGGAGGTCTGCATTTTGTGATGGTTCAAAGTATGATGTTTCCACTCGGATTGTTGTAAGTCTAAGAGCGCATCAGATCTTAGAATTGAGATTGATGTCCCCACTGCAAATGCACTTTGATATGAAAGTGCCTGCTTTTTGACTTCAAGAAGTGTCATTTGGAACTACGATTGCTCAGGAGGTAATATATTTTTTTTTAATATGAATATGCATACTTCTTTGCTTTTCAGAGCATTGTTGTGTATTTCTCAATATATTAGGCTACAAATTGATTCAACTTTTGCTGTTGTATACAATTTTCCTCGGGGAAGCATTCCTATGAACTCTCCTACTTTATAAATAAAGGAGAGATCCTAATGTTGGTAGCATGTGTGGCTGAATAACCATATGCTGTGCATACTCCTGCCATTTAGTGTTGGTCTCGGACTGTTGCAACTTGTTTTGTTTGAAAAAGTCTTGTGTCACAAGGTAGTGTCTTTATTCTCTTAGCTGTGTGGATAGTCTCCAACTATATTGTTAGTGTCTCCACTATCTAGTTCATACAAGTTAGTTGGTGCTCCCGGGCATGTTGTCTCGCTGCTCGTTTCTTCTGTCTCGCAACGTCAAGTCTTCCACTTCTATTACAGAGAAGAACTTTTCAGCAGATTGTCACTCCCGTTCAAGACCAGGTCCCCGACTCTCTAGTTGCTTCTGCTCTTTCAGGAAATTCCCTCATTCTACACTAAAAAAAACCTGGGTTGACATCCACAAGGTTGTCACTTGCCTGTCCATGACTCTCACCTGCACTTCCTGCTTGGCCTTTCAGTGCAAGAAGACTCTTCACCAATGGACACAGATACTCTGTGCCCACATCGGAATGAGGCAGTCCACCAAAGAGTTACCAGACATCTTTGGCAAATCCGACCTGATTAGAGGCTGGGAGGAAGCCTGGTCGGCGGGCATCTCTGCTCACCAGCCCAGTGCTGAGGTCATCGACTCTGACTTCTCAGAACCAGAGGAAGAAGGGGACTAAGATGTCCTGTCTGCTTTGCTTAACACCTTCTCTCACACGCAGTAGACCCCAAGAGCCATGAATATGCTTGAAGCAGAAGCACAAAAACCTTGCTTGGAACTGCACATTGAGGCAAAGCACTATCATTGAAAGGGGTCAGCAATCCAGCTTCATGCATAAGCTGCTATGTACAGGTACTCCGTCGTCCTCCGACTTGGCACTGAAGCTTCATTACAGTCTGGACTGGATTCAACCATTGCCGCGGACCCCTATCAGCCTCTGATCCCAAACAAGCCTGGCACCGAAACTTCCTTCAAGGCTGAGGCTCTGTCTGAGCGAATGGCTCGCTTGGTTCCCTTAGCCACCATCTATGTCAAGGCCTCCTATGTCTAGCTCCGAAGAATCCAAATAACTCATTCTCCAGAGGCTTCAGAAGGCGGTCATCAAGTTGCAAAGGTGAATTTGATCTGTACCTTGGATCGGGAAAATCTTGGGCACCACAAGAAAAGGAGGCTGGCCTTCGCGGATATGCAAGCACCACAGAACGCTCTTCCATCAGCACCACCTATGAATCTTAGAATCAAGACTATTGCTCCTCCGTACACATCCTGGTGAGGTCTTCCCTTCCTCCCACCATGGACGGCAGCTTACCACGGAGTTATACATAGTGCAGCTCCATACCATAAAGTAGACATGCGCACCACACCGGAGGACAATGACTGTAAGACAGAGTTCTTTGTAAACTTGCAGATTTATATAGCGCAGATTGTTGCCCGGAGGCGTCCAAGCGCTGGGATAACCAGAACCTACTGGTGAGCAGAGGGTGGAAAAGCGGCAGTTAGTGGGGGGATGTAAACAAAAAGGTCTTTAATTGTTTACGAAACACATTGAGGTTCGGGTTGGCTCTGAGATGGAGTGGCAGAGTATTCCAGATCTTGGAGGCGTTGTATGCAAACGTCCTTCCACCAGATCTGGATCTTTTTATTCTTGGTACTACTGCTAAGAAGGTCTGGCCGGAACGGAGACTGCGGTTAGGGGTGTAATGAGTGACCAAGTCGCGGGTGATGCTAGGGCCTGTGTCCCAGAAGGCTTGATGTGCTATGCATAGTGCTTTAAACCGAACTCTCTGCCGAACCGGTAGCCAGTGAAGGCTAGTCAGTCCGGCCCTCACTGAGTGTCTACGGGGGATTTTGAGCAGTAGGCGTGCTGCGCAGTTCTGCACAATCTGCAGCCTACGTAGGGTGTACTCTGGGGCGCCGAGGTAGAGTACGTTATTGAAATCAAGTCGTGAGTGTATAAGACCTTGTATAGCCACCTGTTTTGCTTCCATGGGAAGGAGGGGGAATATTTTATTTAGCATCCTCATGATGCCGAAGCAGGTGGCTGAAAGCTTTGTGGCTTGAACATTGAAGGACAGAGATCTGTCCAGCCACACTCCAAGGCTCTTGATGTTATTTTTAGGGGGTGGCGGGGGCCTAGACAGGGGGGCCACAGGGTGGGAGGAAGGCTGCGATCTGAAAGGCCAAGGAGCATCAGCTCTGTTTTGTCCCTGTTCAACTTAAGGGATGATGAAGACATCCAAGTCTTCACTTCCTCCAGGCATTCTCTAAGCCCGCCTGGCGGAGGTCGGTCTGCCTCCTGCGCCAGTGAGACCACCAGCTGCGTGTCGTCCGCATAGGAGATGATCTTAACTCCAAATGGGTGGACGACATCAGCCAGCGGTCTCATATACAGATTGAAGAGAGCTGGGCTTACAGAGGAGCCCTGAGGGACTCCACACTTTAGAGGTCTGCTAGAGGACACTGCCTCGCCATCAAAAACCCTAAAGGATCTGTTCTCCAAAAAAGATTTGAACCAAGCCCAGGCTTTATCCTCAATCCCAGCACAGGACAGACGGTCAAGTAGGGTGTCATGACTGACCGTGTCAAACGCCGCACTTAGATCAAGGAGGATCACTGCCACGGATCCTCCCTGATCCAAGATTTTTCTAGCTTCCTCGGTAACCATGAGGAGAGCGGTCTCAGTCCCGTGTTTCGGTCTGAAACACGTCTGGGTGGGGTCTAGTATGTGATGGTCTTCCAGAAAGTTCACTAACTGTTGGTTAATGTATTTTTCTAAAACCTTGCTCACCCATGGGAGCAGGGAAATGGGGCGATAGTTGGCCCGATCAGAAGGGTCTAGATTAGGTTTCTTAATAAGCGACCTAACCATCGCTTGTTTCCAGACAGTAGGAACAGTACTGGAGGTGATGGATGCGTTTAGTAGCTCCCTGATGATGGGTAGGGTAATCCGGGAGCTTGCCATTACAATGTCAGGTGGAGCAGGATCGTCAGGCGATCCTGATTTAACACTTCGAGCTAGTGGTTCAAGGGTGGTAAGGTTCAGTGGGGGAAAAGGGGTCAAGGTGTGTTGAGAGGGGGGGGAGGAGAGGCTTGAGGGGATGTTGGATTGATTTGATGAGTTGGTTTTTTGGGGAGGAAATGCCGAGTAAATGGTGTTTAATTTCTGGTAAAAAAAACTCAGCAATATTATTGCATTGAGTGACAGATTTCTCGACAAGTTGTGCAGGGGGCGGGTTTGTTAACTTTTTAATGATCTGGAAGATCTCCCTGGGTTTAGACTTTGCCTGTAAAATTTTATCGGCAAAATAAGTAGCCTGGGCTGCTTTTATTTGGGTTTTATACTCGCCGATAGATTCGCGGTAGCGAGTTTTATGGTCTGCTGTGTCGTCTAACCGCCAGCGTCTTTCCGCCCTTCTACAAACACGTTTCTTGTCCATAAGAGCCTGCGTATACCAAGGGGCAGTTTTATGGGTACGCTTCAGTACAGACTTGCTCATAGGGAGGGAGGCGTCCAAGGTATGAGTGATCCAGTTGACATAGGCCTGATTTGCTAGGACAGGATCCTCTAGGTCCCCGGGTTGGGAGCTGGCAAGTTTGATGGACCAGTTGTCAACCTCAAGGTGCGACCAGGGTCGCCTAAGCCTTGTGGTGGGGGCGGATGGTGGTGTTTTGAACGATGTCCACCTGAAGGGGATCAGGAAATGGTCTGTCCAAGGCAGTGGAATGGCTGAGTCCACTATGAGGTCGGGGCAGTTAGTGAAAATTGGGTCCAATAAGTGGCCTCTATCATGGGTGGGGGTGGTCACTCGTTGGGTAAGTTGCAGGGCTGCCAAATCCTCTGATAAGGTGGCCGCTGTATGATCAGAGAGGGAGTCAAAATGAAAATTCAGGTCACCTAGCACGGTGAAGTTAGAGGAGGTACTAACTCTATCGGCCACGCTAGATGGCAGTGTTTCATGGAACTGCTTGGGGGGACCGGGGGGGCGGTAAATAAGGGAGCCAGAGAAACAACTGTTGGGTGAGAGTTCGATGTTGAAACCCATACTCTCGCAGTCCGAGATGGTTTCAGGAGTGACTCGGCAGAGGTATTCAAGTTCGTCTCGATTTTCAGAGGGATGCTGGAGACCGACATTGACACTTTTAATGGAACTGGTTCTGAAGTTGGTTATACACAAGATAGAAAAAAGTTCCATTCTACTCACTATGACTCCACTTGCAATAAGGGTCTACCACTCCCTCGTGGTACATACTTTACGTAAATGTGCTGCTGCTCAAGTGACAGACTACGCTCCCCCAACCTAACAGGCAGAGCAAGTGCGTAGATGCAGCAGAAAAACAGGTAGCTGTTGGGCCTTAAAGACATTCCACTCAGTGCCACATGCCCCAGCCTGGGGCAGGTAGCACCCAGAGCAATATTGTCCCTAGCCCTCAACTCCCCTGCAGAGCCATCTGACCTCAGATTTATACCCGCACGTCATGTGTAAGGGAGTCTCCCTGAGCTTTGGAGTCTCACCAGTAATTTGTGGGGCTTCCACAAATTACTGGAAAGAGACTCTAGAAGATTCGTTCTGCCTTTGCCTGTAGTGCAATGGTTTTAAGGACCCGCTAAGAAATAGGTTCAATCCATTCCTCTTGTGGATTATATTGGAACGAAGATTTGAAGATTGTGAGGAACCTGGCATCAGTTCCAGCTGTGTTGCGTAGAATGGAAAAGAAGTACAAAGCACCTGATTCTGCTCTGGCTTGTTTGGACATCCTCTGCCAGATTCAGTTATAATGCAAGCTGCACAGAGGCGCTCCAGGAATCCACAATCTCCTTATTCGGTGCCTCCAGACAGAGAAGGCAAGCGGCTTGACCGCATTGGTAGACGCTTTGCTACTATGCCCGCCACTTCCATCAAGGCCTCTAACGCCTTAGCCTTGGGATGATACGACCATCGGTTATGGTCAGATCTCGCACCTCTTCTTGAACATCTTCCCGGAGAGAAAAAAGGATGCAAAAGACCGTCTACAAGAAGGCGTTAGAGCTTCTTCGGAAGTAATTGACTCTGCAACGGATTTGTCTATGACTGCTTTCCGACAAATGCCACGTCCCGCTGTCCTCCGTAGACAGGGCTGGCTTAGGGCGACGTCCTTCCGCACTGAAGTCCAATCAAAGGTGTTAGACATGCCCTTCGACGGGGAGAACCCATTTGTGAAACACATGGACAAAGAGCTACAAGGTATAAAAAAGGATACTGAGACCGTGCGCTCATTAGGCACGCTGCAACAGAGACCCTTTCAGTCCTTTTTTGGAGGGAGAGGAAGAGGACCGTTCCAACAGAGATCATCCTATCAGTCATACAGGTTTCAACCGTAGTCCCAACAAAGTTATAGACCGTAATATGGAGGACAACAACAGCACTTTCGTGCTTCCAGTGTGTCGTAGTCGGCGATCAGCCAGACGCAAGCTTACATCGTGAGGAGAATTGCAAGATTCCTCTAGAAGGCAGTGAAGTTTTACATCCGCCAGCCACCTCATCTCGACTTCAGCTCCTGTAGTGTCATCATCTTTCTCCTTTTTTGGGCCATTACAAAGGACAAATGGGTTCTGGACATCATTCATCTGGGCCACATCCTAGAATTTGTCCACAAGCCTCCTCGAAATCCACCCTCAAGAAGAATACATAATCTTCTTTTGTTAAAGCAAGAAATCTCTACCTTGCTGAAAAGGGGGCAATAGAAAGTTCCTGTCCGTTAACGAGGTAAGGGCTTCTATTCCAATTTCTTTCTTGTAAAGAAAAAATGTGGGAAATGGTGACAGGTCATGGACCTCAGACAGCTGAAAATTACATCAAGAAACAATCATTCAGAATGTTATCCCTGCAAGAGATTCTCTAATTGGTGAACGAGGGAGATTTCTTAGCGTCCCTCGATCTCTTGGACGCATACTTCCACATTCCCATTCATGCAAAGCATCGCCAATTCCTGACGTTTGAGGTGGCTGGGGATCAATACTAGTTCAAGGTTCTGCCATTAGGCCGTCACTCAGCCCCCAGAGTTTTCACGTAATGTGTGGCTCCGGTTGCGGTGTATGAGAAGGCAGTGCCACCAGGGTTTATTGCTACCTGGACGATTGGTTGGTGAAAGGGCCTTCGTTCCAGTCCGCAAGAAAATCTACACAGGCTTGTCCATGACTGTTCAAGTCTCTAGGCTTACAGCTCAACGTAGATAAGTCATGCCCTGTTCCAAGTCAGAAATATATTTTACTCTGAGCGATTCTGGACACCAGGCCGATGAAGGAGTTTCCCACTACAGAACAAAAACTCAAAATAATGCTCTGCGTGCAAGAGTCCACTTCTGTAAGAGTGTTCAACTCTTTACTGGGGATGCTGTCATCATGCATCCCGTTGATTCTGAATTGTCGGCTGCACATGAGGCCTCTCCAAGAGCAGTTAGAAATGCAGTGGATGCAGGCGCAGGGCTTCTTAGAAGACACCATCCTTATCGCTCAGGCAATCAAACAGGCTCTGTCATGGAGGGAGAAAGAATGCAATATCTCTCCAGGCCTCTCGTTTCAGGCAATACAGCCCAGTTACGTTATGACCACGGATGCCTCAATGGACGGTTGGGGGGCGCATTTTCAGGAGTTGCAAATCCATGGAAAACGGTCCATGCAAGAAACGCAACTGCAGAACAAACTCTTGGAATTGAGGACAGTTGTTCTGGGACTGCAGGCGTTCCTTCTGAGGATCCATGGCTCCTCTGTTCTGGTAAGAACAGACAACACCACAACATTGTTCTATCTGGCTGAACAAGGGGGCACCAAGTCTCTTACGTTGTCGGATCAGGCCTAGGAAATTTGGAGATGGCTAATTCAGCACAAGATAACGTTGCAGATAGAGCATGTTCCAGGTGTAGACAACGAGTGGGCGGATTCATTAAGCAGAACCAATTCCCAGTGTCATGAATGGAAGTTAGATTGGAAACAGCTGCGGCGAGTGTTCAAACTGTGGGGTACTCCAAAGCGAGATCTCTTCGCAACAGCAAGCGACAGGAAGTGCGACAGGTTTGCCAGCAGGTTTCCTCAGGCCAACTCTTGGGAGAACCCTGTGCAGAGGACAGGGATGTTTGCCAACGCTTTCCCGCCATTTCCCCTCATCCTAAGGGTGGTGAGCAAAATGAAAAAAGAACCATGTCATCTCATTCTCATAGCTCCAGCATGGCCGAGGCAGTTTTAGTTCCCAGAGCTTCTCCTATGCTCCCTTATATCTGCACATTCTCTTTGAACCATTGCCAAACCTACTGTCCATGGACAACAGCCAGATTGTTCATCCTCAGATAAAATCTGGGTTTATCAGCTTAGAACCTCACGACTATGAATTCACAGATCTAGACATCGCTCCAGATTGCAATCCCATCCTTCAGCGGACTAGATCTTCTTCCACTCATAGGGCATATGCTGCAAAATGGAATAGATTTTTACACTGG